>NW_021621187.1:0-1135 GCF_004785775.1 Grammomys surdaster
TGAAATAAGCTTTGTATTGTTAAACTTTCTGAAATTTTAGTATGTGTTACTGCAGGGTGTCCTAGAAGTAACCTGCTTGAAACCATCCCTCACCATTACTTTGCCAGTTGGGTCAGCCTGGACACAACCAACACAAAAGTTCCATTCACTTCAGGATCATCTAGCCCACACCAAGAACAACCAGATGGCTAAACGACAACAAAAGAATACATCCAGAAAGAGCAATGGCAATATTGTATCATCAAAGTTAAGCTATCAAATTAAAGCAAGCCTTGTATATTCTATCCCTGGGGAAGCACAAAAGGACGACTGTAAAAATAGTCTCATAAATCTGATAGGGGATTTTAAAGAGGAAATGAATAAATCTCTTAAGGAAAGACAGAAATTGTACTATATAATCAAACACATGAATGAAATGAATAAAGTGAATACAATTGCCTAAGAACTAAGAAAGGGAATAGAAGCATTCTAGAAAACAAAAAGTGAGTCATTGCTAGAGATTGAAAACCTAAAAAGGAGAACAAAAACTATAGATGAAAGTATCACCGACAGAATACAAATTGGAAGAGAAAACCTCAGGCACAGAAATTATGGTAGAAGAATTAGATACAGCAGTCAAACAAAATGGTAAATATAAAAAATTCATGAGGCAAAACACCCAGCAATTTGGAGACTCTGTGAAAATAACAAACCTAAGAATAATAGGAATAGGAGAAGTAGAAGACCCAACAATATCTTCAATAAAATCATACAAGAAAATTTCCTTAAAGAAATAAATGCCTATAAAAATACAAGAGTCAGACATTACACCAAGGAGATTGGACCAGAAAAGAAATTATAGTGCTACATAATAATCAAAACACAAAATATACAGAATAAATACAGAATATTAAAAAGTTACAAGGGAAAAATTTCAAGTAATGTATAAAGGCTGACCACTCAATAGTACACATGACTTCTCCACAGAATCTTAAAGCAAGAGGGCCTGGTCATATGTCTTGCTGATCATAAGAGGCCACAATCACCAGAGATGGAGAAAACCATGACAAAAACATGACAAAATCAAATTTATAGTTGTATAAATTTGTATAAATATCTTTCTACTAATCCAGCTTTAGCAGCCTTACCAAGTATA
>NW_021621187.1:1145-2184 GCF_004785775.1 Grammomys surdaster
CACAACAGTGGAATTTCTAATGCTGGAGAAGTACTCAAAGAAATTTTCAACATCCTTAGTCTTCATGGAAATGCAAATCAAAAAGACTTTGACATTCTATCTTATACCCATCAGAATGGCTATGGTCAAAAACGCAAGTGACAGCTCATGTTGGCAGGGATATGGAGAAGGGGAACACTATTTTACTGCTGATGGGAGTGCAAACTTATACAACCATTCCTAAAATCAGTTTGGTAGATTTTCAGGAAAATTGGAAAATTCTGGTTCATGATCCAGTTATAACATTCTGGTGATATATTCAAAAGTTTCTTTACCATACTGAAAGGACACTTGCTTTACTATGTACAAAGCAGCTTTATTCATAAAGCCAGAAATTGGGAAAAAACCCAGATGACCCAAAACTGAAGACTGAATCAAGAAAATGTGGTTTACTTACCCAATGGAATATTACCCAGCTATCAAAAACAAGGTCATTATGAAACTTGGAGGCAACTGTATATAACTGAAAAATATAATAATATATGAGGTGACCTAGACTCAAAAGAATATACATTCCATGGAATCACTTATAAATGGATATTAGCCATAAAGTACATCCTACAATCCACAGATGTGAAAAAAATAACGGAAGAGAGAGAGAGAGAGAGAGAGAGAGAGAGAGAGAGAGAGAGAGAAAGGAAAGAAGGAACAAAAGAAGAAAAGAAGGAAGGAAGAAAGGAAGGAAGGAAGAGAGGGAGGGAGGGAGGGAGGGAGGGAGGAAGGAAGGAAGGAAGGAAGGAAGGAAGGAAGGAAGGAAGGAAGGACAGACTGAAATCAAGACAAGAGGAAAGGTGGATTTTCCTCAGTTCTTCAGCTGTTCACAGTTCATATTGTGTACCCAGTCATAAGAATGTTTATTTCACCACATTTTTCAGTTTTTTTTCTAGATATCAACAGTTTGATACATGCAGAAGTGTAAACGGTCATATAAATAAGATATACACATCTATGTTCTTTTCTGCATTTGCATCTGGAGTTAGCTTACACTTAGGCTACGGGC
>NW_021621187.1:2194-3402 GCF_004785775.1 Grammomys surdaster
TGGTCTTCATTATTTGTCAGAATTCCAAAGAAGTAGTTTCTAATTTCAGTCAAGAAATGATCCAACAAAATATATAAACTTGTCATTTAGAGTCAAGGCAAACGAGTAAGAAGCATAAGCTTCTTTCCTCCATACCACAAGAGGGTGTGATAGAGCTGTGTTTGGGATCTCAAATGATATGGATTTAAGATAAGATTTCCTATTTCAAAAGACCAATTAACTAAAATTCACTCAGCAGTATGACCAGCTGTTTGGGTTCTTAGTTAATTTAAGATATCCTCAAGTTGACTATCAAGAGTAGCTAGCAAAATATAAATTTGAAAAAGAGAAATGAGTGGTTTGTTAGAGGAGGTTTTGCAGAGAGAAAAAATGGAAGTGGGAAATTATGTTAGCCTGGGAAAATCTCACAAAATAAACAAAATAACTTAAAATTTAAATATGTAAAAAAATTGAGCAGAGGTTCAATTTGTATAATAATAGGTAAAAGAATATTCTTGATTCACTCCAAATAACTGAAAGCATAAAATACAACAAATGCTAGATCATGTGTGTTCTCATGAGTTTATCAAAAACTATTTAAATCATTTTATATATCAAAAGATTTGGCAACTGTTTAAAGAATATGCTATTTAAAAAATATCTGCTAGTTTTTTTTTGTTTATTTGTTTGTTTGTTTTAGCTGAAGTAGATGAGCATGGATACCCTGTGGCTTTTACTGTACACATTTAGACCCCAGTGTTGGTCTTGCAAAATACTTATACTTAATACAATATGAGATTCCAGCCTGGGAAATAAGAATCTAACTATAGACCCTTGCCTCTTTCTCACCTCCTCCAAATCCATTCTCTGTTATCTCACCTCTGCAGCAGACCACCTGGTCCAGACTCCTTTTACCCTCTTCCTCCATCACATGGGTCTTTCCCAACCAAACTTCTATGCCCCAAATAATTCCTTTATCCTAGCCTCAAATTCCAGCCAGCATTCCCTTGGAACCCTGAGGCCACTCAGGCCAGGAAAGCAAGTAGGGTAATTGCAGAGCTTTATCTATCACTGCATTCCTCCAATGCCAATCCCTCAGGATTATCACCAGCTCTGCAACAGAACACTTGCTGTGATCTTCACTTCTGTTCTGAACTCCATCTCCAAAGAGTCACTTAAGACTTTTCCTCCAACCTTCATTCCCCATGCAATGTTGTCCCAACATCACA
>NW_021621187.1:3412-4649 GCF_004785775.1 Grammomys surdaster
GATCAGAAGGAGGGGGAAACTGTTCAGTGGGAATATCTATGAGAGTAAAAGAAACAGAAGCCTGAGACAGAGGCCTAGAGGGCTGATGAGATGGGCAGGTAGAATTAAGCCGAGATTGTGACAAGCAAAATTCAGCAACAGACAAAAGTTGTCATTTCCCTGTATCTTTAACTGCATCCTCAATAATATCTCTAATAATGCCCCAAAAGGAAAAAATTCTTGTAGAAACAGTTGCATCACCTTCAGTTTTAATTTTCTCATTTAATTCATGCCTTACCTTCTGCCATTTCTTGGAATGAATGGTAGGACCATCAATCATAAACCAAGGTCACTTCTCATCAATAAAGATAAAAAAACTGATACGATCCTTTTTCTTAACCCTTATTCCTCTCTCTCTGAGTGCATGTTTGAGGTCCTGTATGAAGGACGCCTCCTTAGACAAAGAATGGCCCATTCTTTATGGGACGGAATGAAAATGAAACTTACCCAAGGACGACAGGTCACGGGCGACGATTGCTGTCTCACTCAACCTTGATGTCATATGCAGGCCTTCAGTGAGGGTCCGTCCGGAGGGATCCATTCCTCAAGCCTCACGTCTGGGCACCACTTGACCCAACCAGTGGGTCCTAGTTATTCGTGGGGGCGAGGAGGACCGCAACCTGAAAAAAAAGAACAGGTGAGAGAGAGAAAGGACTCAAGCAAACATTTGCTTGTCAAGAGTCATGTATTTGAACATGAAATCCTTTTTTATAGCATGCTTTACAAGGGGAGGGGGTAAGAGGGGCCAGGTGGTGGAAAAGTACAGAATCTTCTTGGCCTGTGCCTTGAAACATGTCATGGTCTATATGGTACACTGCCTTGAATTATGATCTACCTGCTATTCTTCAGAAGATATGGTACACTGCTTTAAGTTATGGTCTCCCTGTTATACACTGCTTGCCAAGCAGGATCTTGTGGTTGCCAAACTACAGGGGACATTATGCAGGTGGGGAAAGGTAGGGGGTAAGGGTAAGGGCGAGGGTCCTGGCTTCTGGCACATACTAATCTGTGAAAAAATTGTGTTCTAAGATATAAATGAGTTCAGAGTGTCAAACATTTTTCTGAGACATATTATAACCCTCAACTGAGGGATTGTGAAAATGACGCAGACAACTTACTTCCTTTCTTTCTCTCTTTCTTTCTCTCTTTCTCTCTCTCTCTCTCTTTCATTCTTTCTATCTTATTAAATGTACTTATT
>NW_021621188.1:0-14187 GCF_004785775.1 Grammomys surdaster
GGCGTGGTGGATGACATCGTCTTTTTCACCCTGGATTCTCTCCATACACCTCCTGGCTATACACCTAGGCTATATGATATTGTGAATGTGGTTGTTGTGGACAGCATCCAACCGTATTGTTTTTGCAGAGCAGTGTCGATGACCCCAGTGGAAACAGTGAATTAAGCATGCCTTATAGTTCATTTTCAATGTTATGTCTAAGGTCCTGGTTTAATAAAATAATATGGGCATGTAATCCAAAGGTCTGTGAGCCATGACTCTTTTTGTGAACACCCTAGTAATTTCACTGGCAACATGACTCACTTTAGGAAGGTACCTTGTCAATTCAAAACCATACCCTATTGGATCGTGATTTAGCATGGAAACAACTCCACCCTCAGGTAAATGCATCATTCTCCATAAGCTAGAACAGATTCTCTGCTGCCAGTGGCCTTGTGGGCCTTTAAGCATCACACAGAAGCAAAGCATTTAGCTTAAGATTCCCAGGAGTGAGCAGGCAAATGTGGCCAGGTATGACTTAACACTGCAGCTTGCCTTCCAGTTTGAGTGTCTTTGAGCCTTTCCAAAGTTTAATTCTCTATGATAATTTTAATTTCCTACCAGCACTTCACTTGGTGAATATTATGTTTATTATGGATCCTCTTCTTATGCTTGCATTTCATCCCCATAAAAATAGGGTATTAGGTGAGCCATTTTCTCTCTCAAAGCAGTTAGATTAGTTTTTAGTAGATCCTAGGGGCAGACCAACTGTTACAGACTAGTGAATAAATTCTCTGGGCTTTTTAGTGCTTTGTTTTATAGTTTAAATTATTAAGACTAAAATTGTTCCACATCCTAATAAGAACTCATTTAAAGTTGGTTGATGGTGGGGCATGCCTTTAATCCCAGCGTTTAGGAGGCAAAGGAAGGCAGATCTCTATGAATTCCTGGACAGTCTGGTGTACAGGCCAGTCTTTTGTACAGTCTGGTGTTCTAGAATAGCCAGGACTTCACAAAGAATCCCTGTCTCAAAACAAATAAAATAAAACTAAAACTAATTTAAACAAAACATTATCTTATGTTCGTGATATTAATTCTGACTCATTTTAATGGGATAGGTGGAGTTCATTTGCAGACATAGATCAGGTGAAATCCCAGAGTCCCTTGATACTCACATTGCTGACCCAAAAAGGGAAGTGTCTGAGCAATCTCTATATAAATGCATCTTAGGGCTAGTGACAACTCACGGATTCAGTATCATTCAAAAACAGTGGTATGTATTTTCCATGAATTGACCAGAAGTTTCTGTCCTTAAGTAAGCAGAGTTTTCCACATATAACCCTTCCTCTAATTTGCCATCACAGCTATACAAGAAAAAAAAAGCAAAAAACCTTCTAAATGGCATTTTCAAAGTCTTGATTTCTCTATAATATCTGTGGATAGCCAAATATTTCCTTGCCTTTCCACTTGTTACCTTAACAACTCAAAGATATTATTTTTAAAAACTAGAACTTTGATGCCTCCTACATTAACATGTAGAATTATTTCTCCGCCTTTTGAAGCTGGTTGTGGGATGTTTTGTTTGAGCAAGTGTGTAAACAGAGGCTTGAAGAGTGTTCAGGATTTGCCTTCTCTGAACTGATTTTGGGATGAAGATAAAGAGGATGATGAAGAGTCCAAGGTAGGACCCTGGAGAGGCAGAATACCACCAAACCTATAAATTAACTTGTATAATAGACCATCCAGTCCCTTTGAGTCAGCGAGGTGCTAACAATTGTATGGATCACTTACAGAATTTTGAACAAATGAGATAATATTTGCTTTAAGCCAGTAACTTTCAGTGTGGTTTATGATGTAACAATATGTAACCTGTAAAAGTTAAGTACAGACAACTCTAACACAATTTATTTGAAGTATTAAATAGGAATAATTGCTGAAAATCTTTAATTTGAAATTATTTTCCATGAAACAAATAAAATGTACCTATGTAGTAAGAACCGACATGGATAAAGCAACACAAATACATGAACAGCACCTAAACAAACTGCAGTGAATCTACACAACACAAAAACAAATCAAGCAGAGAAAATGTGATGATCACAGAAAAAGGAACTGTAGTATGTAATATTTTAGTTCACCTATATATCATTTAAGTTACTTTTCTCACGGATAATGACTATGAAAGTATTAAGTTTTGGCAGTCTTATTTTATTCATGTTTATTTCCTAAGACCTAGGTATCTTTTTTTCTACTCTTGAGGAAAGCAAAAAATTTTAAGAGTTTTACAAAAATAGTCGTCTTTTGAACATGCTGAGTATGGTGGGAAGTTTTCCTGTATAATAAACTTCACAAGTTCAGGAAGCCTCAGGATGACACAAGGATAGGACAAGACTCCCAATCCATCCCTCCCATCTCCATCACCAACAAAGACAAGTGAGATAACATCAGAAGAATGACAGCTGGGCAGGTCAACACGGGAATCATATAGACCCTTTATCACCTAAACTCCCTGATTCTAAGATTTAGTGTGCAGATCTAGAATCATAAAGAACATTTCAAAAAAAAATGTCTGTTTCTGGCCGCCGCACTGAGGACAAACTCAGTTTTGAAATGTAAGAAGCCTACAGATATTTTCCTACTTGTTTAATTACAATCAGTTATTCAAGCCTGATCCATCATCTAAAACCATTTTTAAAAAATCTTTCTGAAAATTTTCCTCATCTAAATTTATGTGATTTACCCTATTATATTCAGTTTATCACTTTATGATCTGTGGTCAAGTATTCTCCCACACAGAAAACTCCATAGAGCAAATGAAAATGGTTGTTTATATACACCATTATTAGTTTGCTATTTTTTTAACAAGCCTAGCACAGAAGAAAGTATCTAATTTGTAATGCCAGGCAGGGTGTCTGCCATATGCCTGTAATCCCAGCATTCCAGAGGAAGCTGAGGCTAAAGGATGAATAGGAAGCCAATTTGAGCTACAAAAGAGATTGACCTCATGACCTCCCCCCCACATACACAAGTACTCCCCTCAACACACACACACACACACACACACACTCCTACATAGTTAAAATTAATTTAAGGGCTACTTAGAACATAGACAAATTTACAAAATAAAATGTTGATTGAAAGCCTATTAAGAAACTCAGCTTGTGATTTCAAAGAATGGGTAATTCAGTCTAAAACAGATTTTGCTGGCTTTCTGTGGGTTTAATTTATGTGGAGTAAGCCACAGAAAACTTAAGACAAGTAACTAGGGACTCTACGTTTTTCTCCTATATTTAACTAAGAATAGCTGTTGAGTAATTTTAAGTATAATTTATGCTCCATAGGATTAGCATGTGACCTGAGTTTGGGGGATTTAACAGTATCACTAAATTCTAACCCTTTGTTAGCTCTCACTAGATAATCAGGTCCGATGTCTGCTCTTGTTGCATCTTTTGAAGTTTCCTGCTATACTAAGATGTTGTAGCATCTTCCAAAACTCAGAATCTTCCGATTACACTAAAGGTGAACATGAAAATGTATGATTCATACTGTAGATTAAACAACATAGTAGCATCTGTTTGCTCTTTAGAAGTGCACCAAAGTGTGGAAAACAGGTAAACACAACGAAATGCTTTTGATATAAGGAATTCTCAGAGTCCCTATTTGTTAATACATATTGGAAAACAAATAAAAAACTCCCACAACCCTCAAGAGTATTAGTACCTAAAATTATTTGCCTATAAAATAATTTTTGTTTTTATAAGCACCCCTCCTATCTCCCCAACATTCCAAGTAAAGAAAAGCAATAACCTCTGCACATACTGGCTTCAATTTCATACTCTGGCTCAAGTATTAACTCTACATAAACTATCCATATAATCAGGAAAAAATGTATATAGCTATAATTGTACATATCAATATATTGGGTGCAGGTTTCAAACCAATTATCTTAGCATAAGTAACACAATAAACAAAAGGCTAAAACATAAAGGGAGCTCCACATCCTCTGATCGGCACTTCAGTACCTCCACTTGGATCGCTCTCTGCTCCTACCTCTTGATCTGTGTTGACTTCTCTGGTGGCTGCATCTGCAACTTTGGCTACTAGACCGGGAACTGTGGCAATGGCTTTTCTCATGAGACTTGGATTGAGTCCTCCTCTTGTGTTCTCGTGAAATAGAGCAAGATCAGGGTCTGCAATGCTCTCTGGATCTAGATCTCCCCAGTTTCTCCCATTCTTGTACCTTGAGTTAAGTTAATGGTCACATTTCTTGGTATTGTTTCTTGTCTCCCTTTTGTTGAGTGGATTTTAAAATTGTTATTTATTTTTATGTGTGTTGGTGTTTTGCTTGAGTGACAGATCCACTAGAACTGTAGTGACAGAGAGTTGTGAGCTGCCATATGGGTGCTGGGAATTAAACTGGGGTCCTCTGGAAGAGCAGACAGTGCCCATAACCACTGAGCCATCTGTCGAGTACCGTCGAATGGATATCTTAACCTATTTCCTGTTACCCCACCTTGTCAGGTTGAAAACTAGCTTGTTAGGGATCAGTTTAGGAGAGATTCAGTTTAGATATTTAAACGGAGTAGCAGTAGTTCTGTTTTTGATGTTTCAAAGTCTGATAGTAGACCTTCTAAAGCATTAGAAGATTACTACAGCCAATATTCCCAAATCTGGAGGAAGTGCTCAGCTCAGAATTTCTCCTCAGGAAGGGGGGCTAGACAAGTTGTTGATGCAAATCTATGATTTCTACCTGAAAAAGAGTGGCAGAGGGGGGACTAGAAAGAAGGCAGGTTCCAGAACATATGGTCCTCAGATAGGTTACAGGACTATTAATGAGAGTGCCTATGTGAAGAAGGGCAGTACCTGGTTGCATATGGTTCACCAGAGAAGAAACAGACTTTTACAATGACAAAGGATATATATTTGAAGTACTAAATAAAAATAGTTGTCACTCCAGAATTTAAAAAAGTATTTTATATTTAGATGTATGTGTATTTTTCTGCATGTATTTGTACATGTATGTTTGTATGTGTGTGCGTGTATGGATATATATATATATATATATATATATGCAACATTTGTATGCACTGTCACCTAAGATTAGAAGAAGAGATTGAATCTTCTGGAACTGGAGATATTGATGGTTGATAGTCATCATGTGGGTGCCAGGAACTGAAAACTGGTCCCTTGCAGAGGAGTAAATTCTTTTAACCTATCTATAAGCCATCTCCCTAGTCCTCCATTACAGAATTTTGAACTTTCTAAAATGAGCCAAAATAAGGACAATTTCTAAAAGTACAAAAGGTTTTTTTTACTAGTCAAAAATCTTCACACAAGTTAATTCTATGCTAGAAAGACTAGAATAAAAATGGTATAGGAAGGGGATTGTAGTGCTCGGTTTTCGCAGTTCCTGTGGAGCTATGCTTTCGCCTTCAGTGAGCTTCCGCAAAAGCTTCCTGCTGCCTGGGTCTGCAGACACAGATGGGATCCAGCTGCAGCAGTCAGGCACCGAGGCTATGCTGAATGGGAAGGGGGAGATTATAACATTAGAAAAAATTAAATATATTTCATATGAAATAAGGGTATACTTGCAATAAAAGATTATATGGAAAAATTTAAAATGAAAGATTGGAACGTATGTGATAAATATTAAAAGAGAGATGTATTATTATTTTTATTGGATATTTTATTTATTTACATTTCAGATGTCATTCCCTATCCCCATCCTCCCCACACAGAAACCCCCTATCCCTTCCCCCTCCCCTTTTATGTTTTTATACAAATTTAATTATATGCAAATATTAAGGTCAGTTCTAGGTTGTGTGACTAGCAATACAATAGATGAAAATAGTCAAGGAACAAGTAGGACAATAAACACAAATAGTCAAAGAACAAGCAAGACAATAAACAAAGCTCCACGATCACTCCCATGATCACTATTTCTAAGGGCTTATCAGGATGACAAAAAAATATGAGTCTACTTCCCTGTCCTAGACCAAAGTCATTTTCATGTCTCAAGCCTACTTTCTCATCCTAGCCTAAAATTTAGATTCCTGCCTGAAATTACTTCTTTATTGTAGCCTAATGTCATATTCCTGCCTGAAGCCCCCTTCCTTGTCCTTGGCCAATGTCAGATTCTTGCCAAGTAGCCCCATAAGCTCTCAGCCTCTCCCCATTTTGTTATTTCATAAACAAGACTGAGCCTGTCTTAGGTTGTCCTGACAAGAATGCCTTCATTACACATCATCAAATATGCATTATCAAAATCAATGCACTTCTGTCTTAGGTTGGTAAGGCTCTGCGCAGAATCGTACCCATCCTTGGCTTGCCAGCCTGTTAATTTAATAACTCTGTCTGGGGTCCATTTTCAGGTACAAGCCATGTACTTCGGCTGCCAACATGTTGATGTTGTTAAAGACAAGCTTTAACATGATGGGCAGGAATAAAATTTTCCCACAACAAAATGGGCTAGTACGATTAAGCTATATATGCCATCCTTGAAGCTTGACCAACATAGAAATACTGACCTCAGGCCATGGGCAATTTTATTAGCAGTATCTGCAACATCAATGCTCAGCAGAGCAGCGTTCTTTAAATTCATAAGCTCACTATACACAGTTAAATCATCCAGAGAGGCGTTAGAATTATGCCCAATACACTACAAGTGTCTTTAAACTTTTTCCTAATCAGAGTGACTACCACTGTACATTTTAGAACTAACAGCAATCCAATGGTATTTGGCATGACACTCGGGTTGGTTCCTTACTCTTAAACTCTGAGCCTTTTTTAAACAATTTGAATAGGATAAAGAATATCAATCCATTCTTCCAAATGCCTGTTTAAATCCTCTTGTATACTCAACACATTAGTACCAGATTTTGCTAAATGATTAACAAAAGTAGCTGTCTTAACTTCTTGTGTCAAAGCAATTGCAGAAGCAGTGTTGCTACCAATTAATGTAATTAAAGCTGTTATACCAGCAATAGTCAAGCCCACTACTCTTTTGCTTCTGCTTAAAGCCTGACTCGTTTCTTCCAGTACTTGCAAGATTTTTTCAGAATACCAAGATTCTGTGATACTCAGGGCAATAAAACAAAAGCTGGTTGATGGACCTCTATAACTGACATGCCGGATTTCAACACACTATCACAATTAGGAAGAGTACAATCAATGCATCTTACATTAAATACTGTAGAAGAAACAAAAGTAATTTTAACTTGACAATTAAAAGAGCCTTAACTCATGTAGCAACACTTGTTTGAAATCTAAATCCTGCCCCAACTTTATCTCTTACTAACATAGCATCATAGAGAACTGCAGCTAACTTCCAAATATGTCTCTGAAAATGTCCAGACCCAGACTTCCCAATGAAGACTGTTATTTCCAATATTGGATTGATTTCTAGACCAGTCTGTGATTGAGTCCAAATAACTGGTCACTTTTAAGAGCAATACAAGTGTCATTATAACTTCTCTTTTTGATTCTCTGTTCCATGAGGTCTAAGAACTTGAGGCAAGAGAGCTTGTCCCATCAGGCAAAGGTGGGTCTGGAACATATGTCCAATACAGCTTCCCAATCACCATTGTTAGGGCACTCAGCAAGCTCAAGGGTCAGCATCCTTCTTTGTCCTGCCATCAGGATGTCTCACCTGTTGCTCTGACAAGCACCATGCTCCTTCAGCATCCTGCAGAAAAAAAAAACACAAATATGTCCTCTTCCCCATATTAAATATCTACAATCCTGGGCTTGTTAGAGCTCCTGGGAGGCCAGCCTCCTATGTGTGCTCTGGGATTTGGTGCAGAGCTGGCACCCTAGGTCTTCTCAGGGCATCAGTGCCAACTGGCATATTATTATTTTTTATTTCCCTTTTTTATTGAAAAAGGATTATTTTCTCACACAATATATCATGATTATAGTTTCTCCTCTCTCTACTGCTCCCAGTTTCTCACAACCTTTCCTCCCATCTGAATACCCCCCTTTCTGTATATCATTAGAAAAGAACAGGCTTCTAAGAGATAGCATCAAAACAATATTAAAATATAATAAATTAAAGCAAAAGTCAACACTGAGGTTGGATAAAGCAAACCAACAGAAGGAAACGAGCCCCAAGAGCAGGCACAAGAATTGCAGAACCACTAGTTCACACACTCAGTAAAGTTACTCCAATTAAAACACTAAACTGGAAGCCATAATCCATGTACAGAGGCCCTGTGCTTGTTGCTTCAGTTTCTGTGATTTCATATGAACTTTGACCATATTAATTTAGAGGGCCTTGTTTCCTTGGTATCCTCTATCTCCTCTTTCTCTTACACTCTTGGTATCTTCTATTCTGCTTTAATAAATATCAAAGTGCAGAATTGAAGGCAAGATTAGTATGGTCAATATATAACTCTAAGCGCTCAAATCATAGAAAGAATTATATATTTTAAATTTATACATTCAAAATATAAATTTATATGGGGTTAATGGTGCATGTCTTTAATCCAGCACTCAGGAGGCAGAAGCATGTAGATCTCTTAGTTTGAGGCTAGCTTGGTGTACACAGGAGGTTTCAAGACAGTCAAGACTTCATAGTGAGACCATGTCTTGTGTGTTTGTGCATTTGTGTATGTGTGTATAAACTTGATAGCTATAAAAGGAACAATTTATTAATATACTATTAGAATATAAGACTTTTAAAATACATCTAAGCATTCTTCAATTACTTTGCAGCCAAAGAGTCAGATGTGTCAGCAAACTAAGCAAAAGACTGAACGTTAATCAAGAAGTTCGATTTAATGTACATATCTAGAATTCTGTGGTACTAAATTAGAATATGTCCTTCTTATCAAGCGCACCTGGCTTTAAAAAATTAACATAGCACTATGTAAATGACAACTTTCAATTCAGAGATTTTATTCAGAGGACAGATACTGTTAGACCATCCCAAGAAAATAATGTATTTTTAGAAATATGTCCATTTGTAGTGCTATCAACACATAAAAACTCATGAAACATAAATCTCACAAAAGAAAATTTTAAATACAGAGATAGAAATGGTAGTAAAATCACACTGCTTATTTAAAGAAAAATTACTAAAAAGAATACAAGGTAATGGTCCAAAGTTAATAGTTAACAAGTAACAGAGAAATAGGAGGACATAAAAAAGATCAGAACAGAAAGTAACTACAAATTAAAAAGCAAAGAAAAAGCCTGAGTGTGGTAACTCACACCTATTGTCCTAGCAGTCTAGATGGAGTCAGAGGCAGGAAGACATCAGAGTCAAGGATATCCAAGCGAAAATAGTGACACCTTGCCTGAAAAAGAGACCAAAAGCATTGGTGTTAGTAGTACAAGCCTGCAATCTCAGCTCCAATGTACTTACAACTAAGCTTACAACTTAACTTACAACTAAGTTTAAACTCCAGTATAAATAATAACAGTGACAATAAATATCCTGACAAAAGCTGCTTTATGAAGTGTTTATTATGACTTACAGTTTGAGCCCTTGTAAGATGTCCCCATACAAATACCTAGTCTCATTATGCCACAATGGCACAAATAAATTATTCAAAAAATAAAAACAAAAAATAATTTTTCATAAATCAAAGATTTTATTATAATGTATTATATAGTTTATTGTTCACTTAAGCACAAAAAGAAAAAATTAAAACCATATACATTTTATTAAATTACACCATTCATTTATTATATATCCACAACATTTTTAAATACTAAAATGTAATATAGAGTTGTGTAGAAAATGACAATTAGCTAAAATTTGCCTCAATAGAGACAAAAAAACCTCAGAATTATCAAGCTACTATCCTACAGGATATCAACATTTAGGACCATGTGTATCCAGTATTGCAGTTTCAAAAATTAAAAAATGAAAAAAAGATCAAATTTATTATATTCAATAAATATACATCTTTTTACCTAAATATGACCATGACAGAACACTCACATACAGAAAAAAACAAAGTTAAAACTCTACAAAATGATTTTAAAAATTCAAAAGTAAGGCCTGTGGAGAAGAATTAATCATTTAAGCACTTGCCATACAAGCATGAGACCTAAATTGGATCACCAGAATCTATGAGAAACAGCCTAGTGTAGTGCTGCATATAATTCAAGGGTGAAGATGAAGACAGGACAATTCCTGGAGCTCATTAGCCATCCAAACTAATCTAACCATTAAGTTCTAAGAATAATGTGGACACATTTGAGGAATAATGACACTCATGGTATCCTTTGGCCTCTATATGTACAATATGTATGTACCCACGCAAATATATAGACAGAAAAGCATTTTTACTTATTGGAAAAACATCCCTTATTAATTGTTAGGATGTTTTAATATAATAATAACACCAATAATTAATTCTCAGTAGAAATATGACATATTTTTTTCTAGAAAGAGACAATATGATGCTAAGTGGCCTATTTTTAAAAATGAAAAGAAAATTGTGCTGGGACCAGAGTCTAGCAGAATCGTTATCAAACAAACCACAGTGACTTCATCAGCAACACATTGGAGAGATGCAGATTCCCATAGTCAAACATTAGGAAGAATTCGGAGAGTAATGCAGAAGAGAAGGAAGGATCAGAGGAACCAGAGGGGTCAGGAACACACCAGGTGAACATGACCCACAGAATCAACTGACAAGGACTCAAGGGGGCTCAGAGAAAGCAGGGAGCCTATAGGGATCTGACCTAAGTTTTCTACATATATGTTATGGCTGAGTAGCTTGGTGTTTTTATGGAAATCCTAACAATGAGAATGGGGCTCTCTCTAATTCTTTTGCCTACTTGTGGGACACTTAACCTCCTTCTGGGTTGCCTAGTCCAGTCTTGATGTGATGGTTTATGCCTATTCTTATTGTAACTTTTTATGCAGTGTTTGGTTGATATCTCTGAGAAGCATGCTCTTCTCTGAGGGAAGGAGTAGGGGTCATAGATCTGAGGGAGAGAGAGAGGTAGAGGAGAGAGTCTGGGGGGGGAGGGAGGGGATACTTTTCTCAGGATGTAATATATATGAGAAGAATTTTTGTTTTAAAAAATAGGTACTCCAAAAAAAAAGAAAGAGAGAAAGGAAGGAAGGAAGGAAGGAAGGAAGGAAGGAAGGAAGGAAGGAAGAAAGGAAAGAAAAAGAAGAAAAAACCTATTGAATCCAGACATCTATCAGGAGAACTGGCTTAGAACACATTAAGATATACACAAGAATTTTAGAATTTGGAAGTGGTACTGATACATAAATAGGTAGGTCAGTGGAGTGGGAAGTTTAAAAATTGATTTGTTTCAGTCTAAAAAGATGATATGTTGAGTTAATAGGACAAAACAGACAGAAGAGTAAAATATGTTGGGATACTTAGACAGCAATTTGAAAATGAGACAAAATTAAACTCATTCCTCAAGTTGGAGTTCTACCTCTAGAAGAATGAAATTAGATTTATATATTTCACCTTAATTATTCTGAAATGATTAAAGTAATTCTATCTTGTCCTGACTCCATTTTTAGTTTTCTTAGACACTTCTCAGCCCTCTATCTCCAAAACAGTCATATCTACCTTTTTGAATTTCCATCTTCTTGACCACGGTCCAGATATATTAACTAAAATGACTAATACTTATATAAACTTAAACTTTAATAACTGTAGAAAGTATACCTCTAAATTAGTGACATGCTGTATCTGAAATAACTACTATGTTCTGTCAAAACAAATGTTGGCAGGTTACTCAGACCCACATCTAACACTGGTATAATTTTGCATTTTGCCATTCAAATGCTGTGCCCCTGAGTTTTGGCACTAAGACTCTTATAATTTTTTTTTATTTGTTTGTTTGTTTGTTTGTTTTTATTTATTTATTCACTTTATATCCTGCTCACTGTCCCACTCCCGGTCACTCCCTCCCACAAACCTTCATCCTGCTCCCCTCCTTCTCTGAGCAGGTAGGGGACCCTTGAGTATCCTCCAACTATTGCACATCAAGTCTCTGTGAGACTAAGTGTTTCTTCTCTCACTAAGACCAGACAAGGCAGCTCAGCTAGAAGAACATACCCCTCTTACAGGCAACAGCTTAAGGGATAGTCCCAACTCCAGTTGTTCAGAACCTACATAAAGAACAAGCTGCATATCTGCTACATATGTGTGGGAGGCCTATGTCTATTCTCTGTGTGCTCTTTGGTTGGTTTCAGTCTCTTAGCACCCCAAGTGTCCAGGTTTGTTGACTGTATTGGTCTTCCTGTGGAGTTCTTATCTCCTTAGGGGCTGCAATCCTTCCTCCTATTCTTCCATTAAGTGTCCTCGAGCTCTATCCACTGTTTGGCTGTGTGTGTCTGTATCTGTCTCAGTCAGCTACTTGGTGGAGCCTCTCAAAGGACGACATAATTCTGTTTACAAATATAACAGTATATCATTAATAGTTTAGGGACTGGTGATTGCCTGTGGGATGAGTCTCAAGTTGGGCTGGTTATTGGTTAGCCATTCCTTCAGTCTCTACTCCACCCTCCACTCCTGCATTTCTTGTAGACAGGATAAATTTTGGGTTGAAAGTTTTGTGGGAGGGTTAGTGTCTCTGTTGTTCCACTGGGGTTCCTGTCTGGCTACAGGAAAGGAACCTCTTAAGGTTCCATATCCATAGTGTTGTGGATTCTTATAATCTTAATTGACCTGATTAAAGTCATGGTCTGTATATTTTCACCTGGATTTATTATATTTTTGGAGGCTCTAGTGAAACAAACTTCATGCACACAGGACTCAGCCTCACTCCTCACCTCCCAGCCAGTGGGGAGGGTTCAGGTAATGTGTCTACTGAAGACATTCCAGACCTTCACACCTCTCTGAGCCTAAAGAGGTCTTAGAATGATTTTTGTGTTCCCAGACACCAAAACTGACTCCTTATAATACTCTTAAGGGGCAAGTCAAATTCAGTTCTGATTGAGAAAGTCATGTCTCTTAAGAACCACTTTTGGGGATTAAGGATAGAGATTTTGGAATCCCTTTTCTGGAGGAGAGGCCTTTTGAGGAGCCTTCTTCTGGACAAGAGGGACAGGCCTCTTAAGAAGTCTAATTATTGTTAAAGAGATTAGGCCCTATGAAAACTTACTTTATATTTCTGAATGAGCAATAACAAATAAGCATGGATGAAAAAAGCGCAGAAAAAGAGTTTCAGAAAATTGTTGAATAGTGAATAAATATTCCAATGAATACGGGCAAAATACTGGTTCAAAAGGGAGGAGTTTGCATTTTTCACATTTGACTCATTTTTTGTAATTTTAAGACAGTAAAAAATAAATTTATTTTTATTTATGCGTATGAACATGCTTGTTTTTGTACAGGTACCCAAGGCCAGGAAAAACAACAAACAAACAAACCATCTGCTATGTTCTGGGGCTAAATTCTAGCCCTCCACAAGGACAATCCTGCTATAAACTTAATAAACTGGAAAGCAAGAGGCCTCAGATCTCCTAGAAGCTCAGAAGTTCATAGGAGAGTCATGAAGGAAAAACTAGAAAAACTTTAGCAAGTTCTTGACTTTCTAGGGCATTATCCACATGAAGAGGTCCAGGCCCCATGCTCCACAGCCAGGCCCCATGCGCCACAGCCAGGGCTCATATGCTGCCCCCAGAGCCCAAACAGCGCCCCCAGAGACCATGTACCCCCTGGGTCCATGTAGCATCAAGTGCGCATGTGTATATCTTTCAGCCAATCAGCAAGAAGCCTGGATGGTCCTGGCTTTTCTCTCACTCCACTAAGACACCATTTTGCTGAAGAAGCTTCTAGGAGAAGGATGCTGGAGTTGGTGTGAGTGCCTTCACTTATCTGGAAATTGGTAAGCCTAGTTTACTCAGTGGAGTTAGTTCAGGTGCGAGGAGGGGAAAGTGTAAAGAGGAGAGAGTGTGAGAAGGGGAGGAGTGTGAGAAGGAATGAGTGTGGAGGAGAGGGAAGAGGACGCTGCCTCGAAGAGGTCCGTACAGGTCGCCATTTTACCCGTGAGACAAATCCTGTTGTGTTTACTCTGGGCTATAGGTGGAGGCAGTAGTAAACCTTGATTAGAAAAATAGAGGCAGTGGTAGGCCTTGCCGAGGTCTCCGAGAGGAAAATGTAGGCCTTGGGGGGGGGGGAATGGAAGCGCCGGCAAACCTTGCTGAGGTCTCTGAGGGGAAAATGGAGGCGCTGAGGGGAAAATGGAGACAGTGGAGGACCTTGCCGAGGTCTCCGAGGG
>NW_021621188.1:14287-15082 GCF_004785775.1 Grammomys surdaster
TGCCAGCAAACCTTGCCTAGGTCTCCGAAGGCGCTGAGGGGAAAATGGAGACAGTGGTGGGCCTTGCTGAGGTCTCTGAGGTGAAAACGGAGGCGCCGAGAGGAAAATGGAGGCGGTAGTGGGCCTTGCTGGGGTCTCTGAGGGGAAAATGGAAGCACTAAGGGGAAAAGGAGGCTCTGAGGGGAAAATGGAGATGGAGGTGGTGGTAAACCTTGCTGAGGTCTCCGAGGGGAAAACGTAGGAGGTGGTGAACCTTGCTAAAGCCTCTCACAGCAAAATGGAGGTGGTGACCCTTCTGAGTACTGGACCTTAAGCTGAAGGAAGTGTATGTGGAAGGAATGAAAGCCCAGAGGAGTAGGGACCCTGGGAAGTCGCAGTCTTCATTACTGAGACGGCAACTGGGATCAAAGAGGGAGTCTATAGAAGTGGTGAGGTGATGAGGATAAGGAGGAGTTATAGAGGGTAGGAGGGATTGGAGAATAGGGATTTTGGTGGACTGAGGGACTAAAACCTTTTAGGTGTATTAAGGAACCCCTGGGGCCTCAGAGGTATGGCTGGAGTCATATTGTCTGCAGCTGGTTTACTGGGGGACAGAAACTTACTTAATTTATGTACTGCCTCTTAAGCCAGTCCTGCATCCTTTAAACATCCACGTTAATTTTTCTGTATATGGTGTTGCGTATTTGGTATAGACTGTATAGACATTAATTTTTCAAGGTTCAGACTAGATCTTAAAAGATCTCTCTCTCCCTCCCTCCCTCCCTCCCTCCCTCCCTCCCTCCCTTCCTCCCTCCG
>NW_021621188.1:15182-65530 GCF_004785775.1 Grammomys surdaster
TGTGTGTGTGTGTGTGTGTGTGTGTGTGTGTGCATGTGCCTGTCTGTGGAGGCCAAAGAGGACATTATATCCACTGGAGTTTGAGGTCTAGGCATATTTGAGCTTGGTAGCACTGACTGCTGATACTGGAAACTAAATATCTGTCTTAGAGGGGGGCAGTAGCCTGGTGGCACACCTTTAATTAAACCCAGTATCCTAGAGGCAGAAGATCTCTGAACTTGAGGCCATCTTGGTATACAAACTGAGTTCTAGGACAGTCAGGGTTACACAGAGAGACCCTGTCTTGAACTCTTCCACCCACCTACCCCCATATTGTTCAGCAAGCCTAACTGCTGAGCCATTTTTCAAGTCCTATTTTTTGTTGTTTTATTATATTTTGTTTTTGTAAGAAATGATACTGCTTTGTATCTGGAAATGACTCTTTAATATTCCTGCTTCAGTCTTTTCAGTATTTGGATTATAACAATGTACAGGCACATCCATCTTTTTGTTTGATCAATTAGGCTTTTGTTTGTATGACTCTTTTTGTGACAGGGTTTCACTGTAGACCAGAATCACCAGGAACTCCATATGTGGCTTAGGCTGGCCTCCAGAATTGAATGCTATAACTAAAGAGAGACCAGAGTCACCATGTTTGTCATTTTTTTCTGTCAGTTTTGATAGTTGAGCTAAGTCTTATTGCATGGTAAACATGCGCTGTACCACCAAACTACATATCCAGCCCTGTCAATTTTTGTTTTATATTTATTTTGCTATCAGCAGACTTTGAGTATGTGTGTGATCTATAATGACAGCATCCATGGATTTATTTGGGTCAGAAACTGCCTTAAATATTTGTTCAAAATTCCTAAGAATCTGACAATGATGGGACCAAAAATTAGATGTCCTGGTGCTTAAGTACAAACACATTAGAAGTTGGGGTTAAAGCTATCCTTACATTTTTTATTTTAAGATTTTAATTTTCAAGTATGTTTGGATGTGGGTAAGTATGGGCATGTGAGTTCAGTTGCTTGTGGAGGCCAGAGTTATTAGACCCTCCTAGAATTGGTGTTACAGGAAGTTCTGAGCCACCCGATGTGAGTGTTGGGAATTTAATTTAAGTCCTCTGCAAGAACAATATGTATTCTTAATAACTGAGGCATTTTTCTAGCCCTCTTCTTTTTTGACTTCAGAAATTACAGATTGCCGGGCGGTGGTGGCGCACGCCTTTAATCCCAGCACTCGGGAGGCAGAGGCAGGCGGATTTCTGAGTTCGAGGCCAGCCTGGTCTACAGAGTGAGTTCCAGGACAGCCCGGGCTATACAGAGAAACCCTGTCTCGAAAAACCAAAAAAAAAAAAAAAATGGCAAAAAAAAAAAAAAAAAGAAATTACAGATTGCTGACTTCTGATTCAATAATATAGGGAAACTGGTACCCTTTTATTCAACTCAGGTCATTCTTACTGGATATTTTACATTATATTTGTTTAAGTTCATTGCTTTGGATTCAGATTAGATATCTGTTCTCATTTTTGTTTTAAATAAGAAAACATTAAAATATATTTTTCCCTGAAAAAAATCAGTCTACATTTGTGAAGACAATAATGGACAATCGAAAGCACTTAGTCTATAACTTTGGTGGTCAAGAATTAGAGGAAGCAGCAGATGATGATGTTCTGGATTGGTCAACACGCTCTATTCCTACAGGTACAATTTATCTAGTTGTAAATATTGATGATATCCCATAGTTCAATTTATTTTTGTGTCTTGGGGAAGGGGGCTGGTAAGAAGACAATTTATAGGATTTGGGTCTCTCCTCCCCTATGTGTGTCTCAGATATGAGTTATGTTGATTTTAGGCTTGGAAGTAAGCTCTGCTACCTTACCTCCCAAGTCATCTTACCTACTTGTTTCATTTGTTTTTTTTTTTAAAACATAGTTGCTTGAAATAGAATAAAAGGTTAATATTTCTATGAACTTTGTGTACTCTTATTTTTTCTTCATAAGCCTGTATCAAAGTTCTAGAAATACATATGATACCTTGCCTTTACAGGTTCCACATGTCAATAAGTTATAAATAACTTACAGTGGTATTACCTCAGAAAGACTTAAAAGCTGTTCCTATAAAACAGACCTAATTTATGATTTTACTTCATCTAACGTAGAGTAATATTACATTTACGTTTTTGCTTTAAAATACAGTGTTGGAAAATGCCTGAAAGAACTATAAATAAAATTGGTGTTTCATTTGAAAGAACAAAAATAGCATATTTAACTTCAATTTTTTTTATTTTTCTTGTTCAATGCAGCAAGAAGCCTAGTATTTAGTAATACTGAGAAGACTTTGGCTCGTCCAAGAAGAACTGGTAGAGGTACAAGGTAATGTATTAGTTTTTTGCCTGCTTAAAAATTATTTTCATAACTGTAATCTCAGCACTAGGAAGGTAGAGGCAGGATGGTAAGATGTCCGTTAACATTCTCATCTATATAGCTAGCTCACATTCCTCTTGGACTGAATTCCCATTTAAAAGAAAAAAACCCACAAAAAAACAATTTAAAAAGTTTATTCCTTTTTATCTAACAAATATTATGTTATTTTACATGTTATATTTCCTTGAAACCAAGCATTCTATATTATAAACATTCATTTGAAAGGTTTGACTTTGTTAGTGGTTGATATCAAACCTAGTGCTTTGTATATTGTGGGTAATGCTTGTGAATTTGACTCCCAGCTTTAACTTTTTAAATGTAATTTCTTTACAGAAATGAAGTAAAGAATAGGATGAAAAACATTGGAGGTACATTTTTGATGTATATGTATCTAGAGAAAGTTGTTTAAATCTGTACACTGTTAATGTACTATAGGATTATTAATTATGCTTTTTTCTCAGTGATAACATTTTATCTAATATTTTTGACTTAGCATTGGATATTTTCTTAGTTAACTTTTTCCTTGATAGGAAAAGTAAAACTGGTACTTTTTGGTATGTGTGACTTAAAAGGAATTATAGAAAGCAAAATGGATGAGAAAATTTATTAAAAAAATAATTCTTTGGATTAACAGATTTATACATACACATCTTTATGTGTATCAATGCTTCATTTATTCTCTAGGAATCCTCCTGAATTCCTTTCTCCCTCTCAACTTCTTTTTATTTTATCTTTTAATATGGTGTCTTTATTGTAACAGGCCCCTAGAACTTTGTAGACTCCAGTCCTTAATAGGCCCCCAGACCTTAGCACAACTGATGTCATGATAGAAACACCATTCAGGCCTTGAAACCCAGCAAGTGGGAAGAAATTTCATCTGTCTTAGTCATGATTACTATTGCTGTGATGAAAATCATGACAAAAGCAACATGGGAAGTAATAGGTTTATTCAGCTTACTCTTCTACACTAAAGTTCATCATTGAAGGAAGTCAGAACAAGAACTCTAAATAGGGAAGAAACCTGGAGACAGAAGCTGATGGGAGAGCTATGGAAGAGTGCTGCTTACTGGCTTGTTCCTCATGGCTTGCTCAGCCTGCTCTCATAGAACCCAGGAGCATATGGCAAGGGATGTCACATTCACACACACACACACACACACACACACACACACACACACACACAGGCTTGCTCCTCGTGACTTCAGCCTGCTCTCATATAGAATCCAGGTGCATGTGGCAAGGGATGTTACATTGACATACACAGAGAGAGAGAGACAGAGACAGACAGACAGACACACACACACACACACACACACACACACAGAGAGAGAGACAGATAGAAATAGATCTGATTCTTCTATCACTAATTAAGAAAATGCCCTATAGGCTTGCCTACAGTCCCATCTTATAGAGGCATTTCCTTATTTGGGGATGGATATCTTTTCAGATGAGTTTATGTCAAGTTGATTTAAAAAACAAACTACCAAAAACTAGCCAGCCCACCTGTCAAAACAGCAACAACGGCAAAGTCAATGATTCCAGAATGTGATTGGGAAAGTCTCAGAGTGAAAATTTTGTACATGTACTAACCTTGCTTCTTTGCTCCTGTAGTCCCATTACTGCCTCAAATGCCAACCAGGATATGGTTTTTATTCATGAAAGGTTAAGAAATGTAAGGCTCAAGGTTGCATGATCTGGACACGTTCCCCTTACATCCCTTAGCCTGCAATAAAGGCTTTCTATTCAGCTTTAAAAGTATCTATGTGGTCTCTGGTGAGATCACTACATACACCTGGTTTAGACTGGCCTCTAACTCAAAGGCATATACCCGCCTCTGCCTGTACCAGACTCTTTTATGATGGATATATTTAGCACACTGAATGCAATTAGTCGTCCCCATATCATTTTAACAACAAATTATATATCAAAAATGAAAGACAATTTTACTGGTCAATCACAATTATCAATTTTATGAGCTTTGTAAGAGATAGGATTCATTTATTTGATTTCTTATATAGTAACCTTTTATCTTTTTTGAGATTATGTTATGTCATTTCCTTTTCTTCCTTCAAAACCCTCCAATATATGCAACCCCTGTTTTATTTCAAAGCCACGGTCTCTTTTCTTTTTAAATCTTGTGATGTATGTTTTTCTTTAATTGTTACGACAAAAAAATACCTCATCCAGTTTAGAAGACAATATTCTTTAAAAACAGCTAACATTTCTTCCTTCTCAGGGATAATTTATACTGTCAAGTCTTTTTGCAGTATTTCCCAGCTGGGTTGTATCAGAGTAGTTGTTTTGTAAATTTATTATAGATGCTGAAAACATAAAGTATTTATATAGTAGTTAAGTTTCATCATAGGTATTGATAGTTCATTATGGTAGAAATGTATATCTTTGGCAAACATTTGAAGTATTAAAATTTTTATGAACTATAAAATGTCCTATAAAAGCTTCACAAAATTATTTAAAGTATTCTCAATAATTAGTATACTAAGATTTTTCCATCTTTTGCCTTTGCTTACAGTTGTAAAAAGTGCATTTCAAATTATTGCTGTATTATGGATAAATTATCACTTCATTGTTATCCTTTTTAAATGCTTATCTTAATTTTTTTAAAAAAATCAACTTTAAAGATATTTTGAGACAAAGTCTCACTGTACAGCCTTAGTTTGTGTGGAATTCACTGTATAACTATCCATGAATTCAAAAAATCTGCCTGCATCTGCCTCCCAAGGGTGGGTATAAAAGTTGTGTGACAAACACATCCAGCCTGTGTATTATTGTTTCTGTTGCTCATTTTTTTTCATATAATTAGTTACAACAACAATGCAGTCGACTAAGCATCCTTCCAATTGGAGAGTATTCTATAAACTAAAAAAAAAAAAAAGTCCTTTCTTATGATTTTTCCTTGGGAAATAATTAAAGGTTCTTTTTGTTCTGTTACTTTGTTTATTAGATTTTTTTATGATCTCCAGATTTAAAAGATTGTCTTCAGTAGGAACATCAGAATTATAGTAATGTTAGGTAGTTCTCATTCACAATGCTTAGGAACAGAGATGTTTCATATACTTAGAATTTTATTTAACTTTGGAATATTTCTATGAACACTACTGATTGAGTGTATCTAGCCTAAAAATTAAAAATCTTGAGTGCTATAAAATACTACATGCATTCGACATTTTCTTGATGCTATTTTTTTTAGTTGAAATTTTTAATGTTTGTTTTTTATTATTACTTTTATTGTTTTTACAGTCCAGTTGTTGTCCCCCTCCAAGTCAGCCCTCCCACAGTTCCTCATCCCATTCCTCCTCCCCCAAGTCTTCAAGAGGATGTCCCCCCTACCCCTGCCAGGCCTCTTCACTCTCTGGGGCCTCAAGTCTCTCAAGAGTTAGGTGCATCTTCTCCCACTGAGGCCAGACCAGGCAGTCTTCTGCTACATGTGTGCCTGGGACCTCATATCAGCTGGTGTATGCTGCCTGGTTAGTGGTTCAGTGTCTGAGAGATTTCAGGGGTCTGGGTTAGGTGAGACTACTGGTATATCTTTGGTATTGTTCAATGATTTTTATCTTTATCTGTGTTTACTTGCGTATGTGGGAACAGTGTTGTTTTCTTCAACATTAAATTTTAATGAATATTTTTTTAATGTAGCTCACCTTAACAATGTTGTTCTTGAAAAGAAAAAGAGAATGGAGTCCTATATTAAAGATGTTGTCAAAGACTGTGACAGGCATATCAAACAGCATTGGAAAGTTCTTCAAGATGAAGTGTAAGACATCATTTCTTTGTAGCCATATTTGTATGATTTCATAGTATCAATTGATGCTAATTACTCCATTAAGTAGAATCTACTGGAAATTTTTGGCTGTTTTTCTCTACGTTGATAATAGTTGTAATAGCTTCCTGGACTCAAATATGTTCTGGGAAGCCTGTGAATATCACTGTTTTCTCCTTTTAAATAATAATTGAGAATTACCATTTTTAAAAAGTCATTTATGTTCATTCTGGAAGTACAGTAAAAAGTAGATGTCACAGAAGCTATTAATTTTTATAGATATGTTTGACAAGGTAAAAAAAGTTGATTTCCTATTATAAACAATTTATGTATTTATGAGATTTAATCATTCCCTTGTAATCTTGGCTGTGTTAAATAGATAAAAAAAGCTTAGGTGAAATATTTCTATTTGAAACTCATGTAGCGTTGATACTAGAGCATGTATTCAGAAGAAAAAATGAAACAAAACTGGAGATGAAATGATGCTTTCTAAAATTCACACATTATGTATATGTATTGCATATATATATACACACAAATATATACACATATACAGAGAGATGGAACATATGTCCTTATTTAATAAGACATCCATGTAAGAACAAATTTTAGTTAGGAACAATACTTCTGGAATCAATATAAATCTAATATTACTTTTTGATTTCCCATCAGAATATTTACTTTGCTATTACATCCTTTTATAGTGCATAATATGAGAATTAAATTTTTCTTTGTATATTCTCTTGATCTTGATATGTAATATGACATTCATTATTATGTTTTACAGACGAGATTTTAAAATTGAATATACTGAGCAGATTATAACTCTGTTTCAGCAGTGGGATTCTGATATGAAGAAACTCGGGGACCTTGAAGAAAACCTAACAGTTGGTATCACAATTGGTGTTATACTTGATTTATTATAACTAAGTCTCAAGAAAAAATAGAGAAACTAAGCTTGCATAAGTCAAAGGGAAATGAGTCAGGTTTTGTGATCTGTTACTAGTTTTGTGTTCTGTTCCTGGTGAATGATAAAGCACAATAATACACATTCAGTGTTCATAAAAAGCATTTGACTTTTGATAGTAGTTAAGATTCTTGTAATTTCAAGCTACAGAAACTTGTAAAAGAATAAATGAAAGATTACTGGTTTGTATAAAAGAAATTCTAGATAGGTTTGTTTCAGACATAGTTGAATGGTGTGAGGGATATATTACGTAGTATTATCTGAGCTGTTTCTAGTTCTTAGTGAACTTACTAAATGCCATATGGTAAATCTTCCATTCTTAGACTTAACTACAAATTTATTAGCTTTAGTGAACTGAGACAGTCTTTCTCAATAGCCCTGACATAATATTCCTGTGAGGGAATATCACTGAACTAGTTTTGATCATCTTCCTATTCCTGAACCCATCATGGTCATGGTCATCAGAATATGGTTTTACATCGTTTTCTTCCTCTCACCTTCATGCTCCTCTCCTTCTTTCCCTCTCCCTTGCCTCACACCCCCTTTCCTTCCTTTTTGCTCCTCTTTCTCCTTCTGACTTCTTTTAACCTAGGGCAGCTTTGCAAGTCAGGCAAGCACACTTTTGCAAAGCTATCATACCAGTTCACACTGTCATTTACCCTCAGAAGTCAAAAACATGTTACTTATCTATTCCCATGAAAACCAACCCCATGCATGCACTTTCCATTCGTTTCTTTTCACCTTTATGTTTTTAGAAAACCATTTTTATATTACATTTGAGGTCTTGATTATATTGAAACAGTTGTGGGGTTAGATGGTCGATCTAGTTACAAAATACTCCATTTGAAACACTTGTGACATTCAGTGGAGCAGTTGAGTAAGCCACTAGTGTGTGAAGATGAATTTGAGGAGAAAGCCATTTGTTAAAAGGATACAGAGCTGAGAGTTGTTAATTTTAGGTGATTTTTAAACCATGAAGATCAAATGAAATCATCAAGAGAGGACTGAAGCTGTAAATGAGAAGTGTAAGGGCAGATAGATCCCTGAGGTCCTTCAGTGCATTGATTCTCGAGGGTGAGAGTGAGCTGGTAAAAGATTGAGAACAAACGATCTATTAGGTAGAAGTAAAGTCCTTCCAAGTAAAGGAAGCCTTCTAAAAGAATAAAAGACTATTACTTTCACAATGTGCTACTTACAGGTACAGGTGAAATAAAGTAGATTTGACAATATTGAGTTCATCACTGTGTCATGAATATACATGTTAGACTGGAAAAATGAGCAGAAACTTCATAGAAATAAATATAAGACATGAGAGGAAAACCTATGATAGGCCAAGGAGTAATATAATAGTTGCTGTTGTTTGTTTTAAGAAAAAGAGCCATGTGTTTAAAAAGAGGAAAACAAAGACACCTGCCGAGTTTTTAAGAATGGGGTATGTGAAGAGACAGAACTTAGTCAAAAAGGATAGGTAACACAGCTTTCAAACTAGAAGGGCAAACACAATGGCATACAGCCATAGGTAGGTGGGAGATGTGGTGACGAGACACTGAAACATCACTTGGGGACATGTGTACATGTACATGTGTACATTTCTGTCTACTCCGTGAAATAAGCTCATCAGATTGTGAAAGTGCTGCCATCAGGTAAGTTAGCTAGAGCTGAGGTACTGAGCAAGGTTTATATGCAAAGGGGTAATTTCAGTAACTGATTATGGAACTTAAGGCTAGAAAGAGAAAGCTGAAGATAACAGTAGGGACAACAGTGAAAAGAAGGCAAAGTTAATGGATTTTTGGTCGTGAAGGATTGCTTAGCCGTAGTACTAAGAGTAAGCTACAGTGGAAAGTATGTGTGAGCCCATAAAGTGTGGAGAGAGTGTTTCTATAATGATTATAGCGTAGACTCTGGAAGCATAATGTTTTGGATCTGATTCAAATTTTAGTAATAGGTAGCTCAGGAACAGCAGACAATCAATGTACCAATTGTATCTCACTTTCCTCATCTTGGCTATTGAATGGTGAGCATCTGTGTTCTGTAGTTGTTTGAAGTGTTAAGTGAGTTTGTACAGAATTAATCTACATAGTAAAGTTCAAAACAACATCTGCCATAGAGTTAATAATACGTATTTTCCATTACCAGCACTATAGAGAGATGTGTTATCACCAGGGGCCAAATCTAGAGGACAAGGAATTAAATGAGTGGATAAAGTAGGTTAGAGGGCAAAGTCCTTGGTGGAAAATAGGTTAAGGAGATGAAAGGACACTGTTACTGAAAAATCATCTGTGTAGAAGTTGCGAGAAAAAGTTATGTCTTGAATATGAAGAATTCCTGCTCATTGGCACAAGCTGCATGCATGTAATACCAACTACTAGAAATGTTGAGGCAGGAAGATGAAGAGTTCCTACTGTTCTGTGCAATGCAGAATGTGTCTTTTAAAATTCCTATGCCAGGACTTTGAAGATGTTTTTCCCAGTTAGTGGCAACAATTAAAATTGCCTAAACTAAGTGATAAGAAAATTAAAACAAAATATTGATGGCATTTATTATAAAAACAATTCATGGCCGGGCAGTGGTGGTGCACGCCTTTAATCCCAGCACTTGGGAGGCAGAGGCAGGCGGATTTCTGAGTTCGAGGCCAGCCAGGACAGCCCGGGCTATAAGAGAAACCATGTCTCAAAAAAAAATTCATTTTAAGGAATCCTTTTACAATTAACTTACAATTGTGTTTTTCTGAATTGAATATTTTAGTCCTTGTGATTAGCTGAGTTGTAGACTTTACCTAGCATGAGTGAAGCTCAGAACAGCATCAAGAGCAACAAACTTCATACTTTACTCACTATTTCATAGCTCTCCATTTATATTTGTAGAATTCCTTTTGTCAGCAACAGAAGACTTTTCAACAAATTAGATCTCAGCAGAGACACAGCCTGAAAGAACTTAAGCAGGCAAATGAAAAATTCCTAAAGGTATGTTGTGCATTTAACGTAATACATTCTCTTAATACATTTCAACATTTGAACTTCTTCCTATTCGGAATTAATTGATTGTGACTCAAGTGGTAAGCAAATTGGCAGATCTCTTCATGATTTGGGGAAGGAATTATTCAAAACAGGAAACATTGAGACTTTCTATCATAAATGTGCATATGCATCAAAAGTATAGTGTATTAACATTTTAACATAATTATTTGAACTTGAATGCCTAGTATTTGTTGAATAAGGAAGTGCTTAATTGAGATTGTCCAATACTTTTGTTTCCAAATGTATTATAGAAACATTTTCTGTCATAATAGCTTTTAGAATAACTACAGCGGCCAGAATGATTTCATAATCTTAAAAGTGAGTCTATAACAAAAAAAGGTGAGGGTTAAAAATTGTAGATTCAAGGGCTGGACAGGTGACTCAGCAGTTAAGATTGTTTGCTGCTCTGTCAGAGAACTGGAATTTGCTTCCCAGCACACACATCAAGGGGCTCAAGATTCCAGCTGCAGGAGATAGGACACCCTCTGCTGGCCTTCATCAACACCCATATGCATGTGTGTACACATAGAGATGCCTATATAAATAAATAAAATTTTTTTAAATGTTGCACATTTATAGGATTACCTATATGTGCGTATTAGTAACTCAAGGTATCAACAGTAGTTTTAAGGCCCTTTCAAAAACTATTAATTTCTAGAAACATCAAAGAGCGGGTCTGAAGTCCAATTGGAGAGTTTCAGGTTACTGCCAAGGTGTTCATGCCACTGCTGCAACTTGAAAGTTATTATGCTGTGCTAGCAGTTGTTGTGGTTCATCTTCACTGTAGCTGAATAGGACTATTGGTTGCCTCCCTCTATTGGGAACGTTCCTGCCACCATGAAAGCTAGTTCCCAGGGAGGAGGCTTTCAGGTCAGATCGAGCTTGAGTCCTCTCAGTCCTACATCCAAAGTGACAAAAGAGTAGTTTAGTATACAAAAATGATTTAAATATTCAGCAGAGAATTGGTTCCATATATGTCTGCCAAGTAAGCTATCTAAGCTGTTTTTCTCTTGTGTAAATCTAATCTATAACTCTCTATTCTACGAGATCCCTTCCATTTGCTGTATCTGATCATTAATATCGTCTCTACATAATTGCTTTATACTAAACCAACAGGCTATGTACTTCTATTCTTTAGTTAATATTTGTTCTCTAGAATATTTTTAATTCCTTTACTTTTGAAACATTATTGTTTTACTGACCTAGTTGGAATCATGCCATTTTCTACACTATAGCTAAAAATAGATTCATTTCCATTCTAGTTTTGGAGTCTTGGAATTATTTTGTTTGGAATTATTTTACTTTTTTTTTCATTGAAAGGGGTTGACTATCCTGTGCTAATTTTTCGTCTCTCCACACGTTACCTTAAATACTAGGCAAAAAATAACATGTTTGTTAAATTCACTTAATTTTTCAATGGCTATGGTAGCACAGCCAAATGATAACCAGTTCTGGGGAGCCTTGAGAATGAAAGATGGGAAGTTGAAGACTAGCTTGGGCTACACAGCATGATCCTGTAATAAAAACAGAAGTACCAAAATATAGTTTTTGTTTTATATAACTTGAAAACAATCTCATAATACAGAGCATTTGATTATTTTTTCATGCTATTAGTCATAATAAATAAACTGTAACCTGATATTTGAGAATCTTATCAGAAAATTTAAAAATGCTCATATTTACTGATTAAAATTTGGGTTTTCTAGTGTTTCTAATTTATATTACACATTTTTGTCCTTCCTCTCTGTTTAGATGTATGGTCTTAATGTGGTTAAGGCTGGCCTCTGTCTTCCTATATACCTGAGAATAGCCATGAAGCCCTAATCCTTCTGCCTTCACTGCCCTAGTGCTAAGATTACAAGCACGTCCCACTACTTGGTTTATGCTGCCCTAAGGATCAAATCTAGGATTCATTCATTCTAGGCAGGCACTGTACCAACTAACATAAATCTGAGTTCCCACTCTGCTTTTCAGACTGAATCCTAGTATGTTGTCTGTTAGTATCCAGTTTATGCTGGGTGACCGGGAGCTACATGGATTTTTTGCTCTATCTAACCTTAACCTCTCATTAAGTTAATTCACACAAAGTATACTGTTTTAGCAATGCTGTAATTACCTTTGATTTACTTGTTCACATATGTGATACATATACATACATATTCTTTATGGTATGAATTTGGGTGTTTATATAGTACAGTTTTATGAAGATGGAATAGATAAAAGATGTTATTTGAATGTGAAAAGATTCTTAATTTTGGAAATTAATTTTAAACTTTAGAGCCTGTGATGAAAAGCAGTTTTGTAATTAAACCATTCTTTTGTGCTTTAGGGGATGGAGAACTTGGAGAAGGACAAGAGCAATGTACTTTCTAGTGTACACAATGAGTTTAAAAAGCAAATGGTTTTCCTGCAAAGCAAAATTACAGATGGTTAAATATAGATTTCTAACAACATGGAATAGAAGAAGTACCGAAATACCTTGTTTTCCTTAAATACAAATGTTATTCTGATGAGTCTGGAGAAAATCTTGAACCTGAGTTGATGTAATTCATGTTACCTCAGACATATGTCTTTCCCATTTGGCTGTATTTTATATTACCTTTAATTATTAACTGTTTAAAATGTGGTACCTCTATTCTGTTGAGTTCTAAATAAACAGCTGTTAACTGTGTAGTGAATTTTTCTTACAATGTTAATTAACTTTTATGAGGAAAGTATAGGTTTGGAGGCATGGCATGATAGCAGGTGTCTTTAATCCCAGGACTTGGGAGGCAGAGGCTAGTGGATCTCTGACTTCATGGCCCAACTAGTCTATAGAGAAGCAGTCGCTTAAGACTATTGGGAAACACAGATATTTACATAGTAGTACCTTGCAGGACATATAAAGCTGTACAGTGAAAAATTGTCTCAAAAAATTAGGTTTTGGCTTTAGAATAAATACATTTCTTATCAATAACAAGGCATAAAAGATGAGGCAATGGGGGACTGGGCATCGTCTAACCTCACCTCAAAGGTCAAATCCTCCCTGGGGAAACTGCACTAAGTTAGACTTATAGAGAAATGCTAGTGACCTCCAAAGAAGTCACACTAGAAAGTCTTCCCCCAGTATAGATAATGGGTTCCCCATTAATTCATAGATGAATTCACCTTTACCTAGTATAGCCCAACCTATATACTCTAACCACTCCCTAGCTGAGAGGAGTGCTGAAGGTCCAACAAATCTTCCTGCACTCTCCTATGAAGGAATGAATGTTCAGTCAGCAAGCCCGGCGTCACTGGTTTAGGAAAATGTCATTTGTTCTGTTTGTAGGAGAGTGATGTACAACATCCCCGTTTCTCAAGGATTTTCTGCAATGTTCTGGGAGTAAGATTCTGTGAGCACACAGCAAAAGTAACGTGTAGAGAGTAATCAAGCATATGGAACGTTTTATTCCAGGCAATATTCCAGGAAATGGCACTGAAGCCCAAAGCTCACAATTCTAGGCTCCTAAGCATATGTCTATGGGTGCTGACACAGTCCCTGCTTGTTGTGTGTAAGATCCGGGAAACACACATGTATGTGTAGAGTGTTGATAACTCTGAACCCAACTCCACCACCACACACAACTGCATCTGCCTGACAGGGTTTAAGTCTACTGAGACTAGTGTCAGTCCCAGTTTTCATCTAGAAACTCAGAGATATCCAGGTCAAAAATGTGTTTCTGGTGACTTAATGCAAGTACCAATCCCATTTTGTCCCTGAGAAGGTGAGTATGGAAAATGGAAGCTTAGATGCTTTAGATGTGTGACCCTCCCCAGGACTCCATGATAGGACACCAAGCAGCAAAAGATGGTCAGGAGACAGCAATTGGAATGCAGGCTTGAGTTCAGAGGGCAAAGACAGAAACTAGACTGCACTGGGGAGGCAGCTTATTTTTGGTTTTAGTGTCTTGGTTACTGGGAAAAGAAAACAAGCAAACTTCTGGGCCATTTTGATAAGTTGAGAGCTATTCATCCCTGCAAAACTCTCTAGCTTTTTGAGCTTTTCAATATATACCCAGGGCTGGTTGTGGGATAAAAGCCAGTCAGTGCTGTAGCATTTTCTGGATCCAGTGGGTCGAAAGGGTGCAAATTTGGAAAGCTTCCTGTAACTACTTGAGAAGTGCCCTAGGAAACTCTTACAGGCCCTAAAGAATCTTAGTGGTCTTAGACAAATTTGTGCATTTTCAAGCTACATTATGAATTCCATAGTGTACCATTGAAAAGTGTTCAGGGTCTGGGAACCAACATATACATTGGGGCCACAATCAGGGGGCTTAGATGGGAAAGTTGCCTTAAAGGCTAATAGCTTTTCAGCATCCATACCAATTGATGGGGCAAAAAACCCAAGCCTTCCTTGCCTCTGCTTCAATGTGAACCCTTTCCTCTGAAGTAAAGAGTCAAAAGGAGCTTCTGGGAACCATCCCAGGTGTAACAAGTCCAGAAGATAGATGGCAGGAGGAGGGTTGGCTATAAGGGATTATCAGAAAAAGGGGTCCAACAGATACACAGATCACAAGTAGAAAAAAGAACATAGATCAGGAAAGGGCAACACCCTCTAAGTCATTGCTCCCTGTCCCAGGAAGCAGTAGGTCCTGTCAGTGTGGGAAAACAGGCTTGAACCCGAGTCATGTCCAGAGAATGATAGGCTTTTAATCAGGAAGCCAAGGGCAGTGAAGGAAATGGAGGAAATTGGGGGAAACCGTATATCTCCAGGAGAGATAGTAATGATTGCAGAGTGGGGATTGGAAACAAGGGGTGTAGATCCAGAAGGGGAAGTGAAAGAATTCAGGATGAGGTTAAGAGTGGGATGGGATGGGACAGAGGGTCCTGATGTTGGAGGGAGGAGGATGAATATGGAAAAGATGCAGGAAGACAAGGATGAGAGATGAATGTGGGTTATAGGAAGGAGGAAGGGAAATCAGCAAAGGGTCCTTGGCCTCTGAAGGGGGCAGTGCAGGCAGTGGGAGGCTGGTGATGAAGATTTTTGGAAACCAAAACAGCAGTATAATGTTTAGAAGCACAAAACTTAAGCCAAGAGGGTGGGTTTTGAACAAGTGTCAACCATTGATCAATATAAGTGAAATTAATCAGGGTGGCCTGGGTCTCTATGAACTTGAGCCAAACTGCCTTTGCAATGGCGAAGATCCAGGGAACTGGTAATGGCCATTCCACTTAGGAAGAGGGTCAGCCAACTGCACAGTAAGTGCACACACAGCCTTTGTTTTGAGAATGCATCCCATATTCTTCCCTAACCCCTCGGGAGAAATTCTTTAGCATACATTGAACGGGTGGATGAGACAGGGTGACTCAGTGACAGGCTTCAAATTGGCAGTTCAGGAGATTAGGCCTAAAACCCAGGCTTCAGGCAACTAGTCAGAAACTGCCCTGTCATCAGAAACTGCCCTACAACCTGGCCTGGAGCAAAGACAATGGGGTCAGCAGTTTCCAGGTAACCCCCACATCTTGGTAATGGAATGTCCTTAGAGATGAAGTAAGACAAAATCGAACCACCCTGGGATTCCTCAATAACAGTTTCCAGCCCCTATCCCCATAAAGGTTCTGGAATGCCTAGAGACAGTAAGACAAAGCCCACCTATCCCAGGATTCACCTAAGGTGCTTTAAATTGGGCCTGCAAGCTCACTCATGGCCTCTCTATCTTGGTAATGGGAGACCCCAGCAAGCTGGACTTCTGCAGAATAAAACACTCTTTGTGTTTATGTACTATTTGAGTCCAGGGGGTCATTCTTCTGCGAATCATGGCCCCTTTGGACCCTTATAGGGTAAGAGTTTAGAATTGGTGGTTACCATGGTAGGAGAAAACTCTGTGTGTACTGTAAATTTCAAGTCCTGGAAAGAAAAGGATAATTTCTCTGTCTCTGTCTCTGTCTCTGTCTCCCTCCCTCCCTCCCTTCATCCCTCCCTCCCTCCCTCCCCCCGTCCCCCCCCCCCCCCCCCCCCCCCCCCGTGTGTGTGTGTGTGTGTGTGTGTGTGTGTGTGTGTCTGTATGCGTGTGCATGCTCACACATACTATAAATTTCTGGTCCTGGCAAGGAAAGGAGACTTTCTTTGTTGCAGACAAAAAGAGAAAACTTTAAACAATGGTAGTACCACCTACTGGTAGAATCTGTAGAAATTGGCAGAATCTCAATCAAAGGAGTACAGATTGCAACCCAGATCCCCTTTCCTAGGTACTAACAACAGAAATGGTCTGTGTAGGGAGACAAAACAGAAATATCAGCATTAAAATCAACTCCTTAGGCCAAATTTGCTCTGCTTGCATTCAGTCACACACACACACACACACACACACATACACATACACAGAGTTGGCCAGCCATTCTTTTGAGCAAAAGCAAAACCAGCTATGCCATGAGAAACTCAACCAGAAGAACACATCCTCACTATTGGTGTCCCTACTAAGTGCAATAGGACTAGGGAAAAGCTTCTCCTCAGAAGTGTTTCTTCTCAATTTGAAGGATCCCCAAATGGGCCTGATAATCTTTAACTAGGACCCAAACCAGAACCAGAACTGAATTCTGTGTACAGACTTGCCTCCTAGGAATGTTAGGACTCAGTATGTTTTATTTTCTGGGAAAACAGCAGCTATTCCAGACCTCTCCAGACTCATGGGATGAGTGGGGATCCTGGAACATTTTCAGGGAGCACCATCTCTGCAACCTCTTCCTGGCTAGGAATGGAAGGCATGGAGTGAGGCTCAGTCCCCTGGACCATGAGGAATCTTGTTGGGGGCTTCAAATAGAAAACAATTCCAGTTTTTGACAACTATGCTGATTAAACCAAGCAAAAGTATATGATTCCTTTTATTAACGGGCAAGAGTGGGTCCATGCCTCGAAAATGTCTCTTAGTGCCCAAGCTCATAGGAATCATGTTTTTAAAGAAGAAAGCCACAATAGTTCAGTGCTTTGGCGAGCACATAAGCAATGAATTTTAGGCAGCCTTGCAACATCTGTTTTCTTGCAAACCTCAGCAGTTATCTTCCAGACAATACGTGGTAGTTATTTTTAATTTACATTTCCTCTTAGTTATTTTAGTTCTATATTTAAACTTGCACAAACATCAATTAGTTTGGTTAATACATCTGTGCTAGAGTCAGAGTCACAGATAATCCTCAAAAGTTCGCTTTCACAGATGTGGCTACTGGGGGTTGGGAAGAGGGGAAGTGTCTAGGTAGACACAAAATAAGGTTGAGAAGGTTTCTAAAGATGCTTTTGATTGAGCCTGATGACCTGAATTCAGTTGCTAGGACCCATACAGTGTGGGAAAGCAGATTCTCACAGGTTGTCCTTGGACCTGCACATGAGCACTGTGACATGTGGTGTGTATGTGTGCATGCATGCACATGTGTGAAACAACCAGATTAATTTAAATATAATAGAAAGATTTTTAAAGAATTTGTGGAAACAATCAGTAAGCCAAAGTTCAAACTGAACAGACCTATCCTTCTACTATCTCCCATCATTATCAGGCAGAGCAGGAACAATTGGCTGGTGGACAGGGCAGAGTAGACTTAAGAAGTCTACTGTTTCCTGTTTGTCAGGAAATATGCTCAAATTATAGACAGTACACAAGAGTTGAGGACAAAATGACTTCCCAGTGATATTTAAGCTCTTAAATGCAACTGATCCGAGGATGCATTTATATTTCATCAAAGAGAAGGAAGAAATTTAATGGAGTACAGTGATATTTAAGCTCTTAAATGCAACTGATCCGAGGATGCATTTATATTTCATCAAAGAGAAGGAAGAAATTTAATGGAGTACAGATATGAGACATTCTAATACCTTTTACCATAGGAAAACCAATATGAACTCAAAACAGGTTGTAATATTTCCACCAGATTCATGCCTGCAAAAAAAGCTACTCCTATCCCAAAAGTTCATTCACAGAACATATTTTAACACAGGCTAGCATTCTCATTTAAGTGAGCAAATGAGTTCCTAATAGAATGTTGAGCAACTTAATCCCTACTGTTGAAATTATAACCAAACAATACTAATATTCAATGAATTTACTCACTAAGGTCTTTAAAAATCTGCCCCTGATATTTACCAAGAACTACCCTAACTGCTGGCTGATGGAAAAAGAGTCAACTCAACACTCATTTATATGGAAGTAAATGCTAGCATAGAAAAGAGATTCCACTGGCAGCATAGAATATATTCTTGCATATGGACAATGGTGAATTTGACCTAGATGCGAGCTCTTTGTTCTATATTCAAAACCCAATTCGGCACATTTTTGAATTGACAGGTCATCTTCAAAAAATAAATCTAGCTCCTGCCTTATACTTTTGGCTGGGGCAGACACATAGCTGGTCTGTCCTGTGGAGATACTGAATCCTGAGCCATCCTAGAAGAGCGACTGCACTCAGAGCAGGGGAGAAGCCACTACATTCAGAGCAGCAGAGGAGTCACTGCACTCAGAGCAGCAGATACCTAGCTGGTTTGCACTTGTGGAGACACAGTATCCTGAGCCATCCTAGAGAAACCACTGCACCCAGAGCAGCAGGATTGCCAGATCACAGAGGTGGCCTAAGTCCCAGGAGTTCTTCCACACAGGAGCTTAGGATCATAAGACCACAGAGACATCTGGACTCTGAGGAGCTCTGACACAAGCAAGATAACTGGAAATACAGACTCCAGTCAGACACAGTGAGGGCAGGTAACACTAGAGTTAACCAGATGGCGAAAGGCAAGCACAAGAACATAAGCAACAGAAACCAAACTTACTTGGCATCATCAGTACCCAGTTCTCCCAATATAGCAAGCCCTGAACACCCCATCACACCTGAAAAGCAGGATTCAGAATTAAAATCACTTCTCATGATGATGATAGAGGATTTTAAGAAGGACATAACTAACTCCCTTAAAGAAGTACAGGAGAGTACAAGTAAACAGGTAGAAGCCCTTAAAGAGTAAACACAAAAATCTCTTAAAGAACTGCAAGAAAACACAATGAAGGAATTAAACAAAACCATTCAGGATCTGAAAATGGAAATAGAAACAATAAAGAAAGCTCAAAGGGAGACAACCATGGAAATAGAAAACCTAAGAAAGAGATCAGGAGTCATAGACACAAGCATCACCAACCAAATACAAGAGATAGAAGAGAGAATCTCATGTGCAGGAGATACCATGGAAAACATTGACACAACTGTAAAAGAAAATGCAAAATGCAAAAAGCTCCTAACTCAAAACAACCAGGAAATCCAGGACACAATGAGAAAACCAAACCTAAGGATAATAGGTATAGATGAGAGTGAAGATTCCTAACTTAAAGGGCCAGTAAATATCTTCAACAAAATTAATGAGGAAAATTTCCCTAACCTAAAGAACGAGATGCCCATAAACATACAAGAAGCCTACAGAACACCAAATAGACTAGACCACAAAAGAAATACCTCCCATCACATAATAATCAAAACATCAAATGCACGAAACAAAGAAAAAATATTAAAAGCAGTAAGGGAAAAAGGTCAAGTAACATATAAAGGCAGACTTATAAGAATTACACCAGACGGACTTGCGATCTGGGCCTGAGCATAGAGCAGGTCTCAGGCAGCAGCTTCGTACTCAACCCCAGAAAACCGAGAGAAAGAGGGACTCCCAAGGAGCTTTAACTCAGGCAGCATCCCAGGTAAAAATGAATCACCTGTGATGTCTGCTGTTAGAAGTTCTAATCCAGATTCTGGCCTCCAAACTTTTACTACTCAGACCTTTGAAGGGCCACTGACAAGAACATCAAACAGATAGAGACTGACATCACTAATCTGAAGAAATCCCTCGTTTTGCTGTCTGAAGAGACCTCCTAAAATCACAAAGATCCTTATTGGACTTGATTTACTCTATTACAATAGAAAAGGCTGTGTACAGCTCTTGACTGTGTACAACCCTCAAAGAAGAAGGTTGCCTTTACATAGACAAGACAAGGAGGGTTAAAGAGAGCATGAAATAGGTCAGTGAAGGTCCTGAGAAAAATCAGAGAGAGAAAGAGACAGATGAATGCTGGTACAAGAATTGGTTTTCAGCCTCTCCGAGGTTGTCAACCCTACTTCCTCCTCATCTTGGGACCATTATTTGGGTTCTTTTTGCGTTTTTCTGCTGGTCCCTGGCCCTCAAATAGGCTGACTAACTCTGTGATACAATAGATAAATAATTTGGTACTAAAACCTACTCAGATACATTATCATAAATTAGCTATGGAGGACCACAAGACTCAAGATGAGGTTGTTACTTTATACAGGGTGTTCCCAAAACCCATCTCCACCCAACCTAAAAGGGGAAACTTCTGCCCCTAGACCAAGCAGACAGGAGCCACCCAGAAACCCCTCTGTCAGGCGATCTGAATTCTTGCTTAGGCTGCGAGGCTAAGCACTGCAAGGGAATATAAATAAAAGATAAAAGTATATATCTGGGTTCCCTGAGGGACAAGCCTGACTGTATAGGGGTTGATGTCAAAAGTATCCCCTCTCCAGGAAAAAGACATTGGGATGGGTATGGCCCTCATGCCTCACTGGACAACGACAGGGGGACTGGAGCCATTACACGGTCCCCTTCAAATACTGGAGGTCAGGCCTTTATCCCCACCTTCGCAAGATTAGAATTGCCACAGCCCTTCTATACTTAGAGAAGGGAGGAAATGTCAGGGGCAGCCCTGCTTACACACTGTAGGCCTAAAATCAGCCATAGGCCTAAAATCAGCAATAGGCCTGTCATACATGTATACTAACACCAGGTCTTGGGTCTCTGTGGAAAAACATTGAAACAGATGGCTATAAGTTAATGTAAACAGGCAGCTTTTGTGGAAATTTACATGCCTGAGTAGTCAAAGACCTTGTAAATAGGTAGCCTTGTCAGACAATACCAACTTAGATAAGGATAAGCAAGTCATAGGCAGAGTCATAGTGACTTGTCCCCTGAACCTTCACCTAGCCGGTACCCGGTTCTGAAGATATCTGTACTCCCCCTGAACACCCACACTCCAGTGCCATTCCCTTCCCCACATCCTGCCTTTCTGTGTTTATAACCCCTGTGTGAATGAATTATGATTTGAGAAAAAATAAATTATAATAAAAAAAGAAAAAAAAAGAAATAGGAAAACTGATTTCCTAAAATGTATGGACCATACACTCTGCAGTTAGACCTCGTCCCTTTAATTTCATGGAAGAATCTCTGCACGGAGGTAATTTCTCTCCTAAGGTATTGGATTCTGTGCAGCTAGAGGTGTTTCTCATTAATGAGTGTCTGGTTGCACAAACAAGGTTCTAATTTTAAATGGGAAAATAATGTGGTGTCTATATTTTACTTTGGTTTTAGGGTGTTTTGTCAACACAAAGTTCTCGAAGGCCATATGTCTTTTCTCCTGACTTTCCAGTTTAAATGAACGTGTTCACAATTATTCACAAAAAAAAGAATTACACCAGACTTCTTACCAGAGACTATAAAAGCCAGAAGAGCCTGGGCTGACATCATACAGACCCTAAGAGAACACAATTGCCAGCCCAGACTACTATACCCAGCAATACTCTCAATCACTATAGATGGAGAAACCAAGATATCCCATTACAAAACCAAATTTGCACAATATCTTCACACAAACCCAGCACTTCAAAGAATAATTGGTGGAAAATGCCAACACAAGGAGGGAAACTACAACCTAGAAAAAGCAAGGAAGTAATCTTCCAACAACCCCAAAAGAAGATAGCTATACAAACATAATTCTACCTCTAATAACAACAATAATAGGAAGCCACAATCATTTTTCCTTAATATCTCTTAACATCAATGGACTCAATTCCCCAATAAAAAGACGCAGACTATCAGACTGGGTACACAAACAAGACCCAGAATTTTGCTGCATACAAGAAACGCACCTCAGTGACAAAGACAGACACTACCTCAGAATAAAAGGGTGAAAAACAATTTTCCAAGCCCATGGTCCCAAGAAACAAGCTGGAGTAGCCATTCTAATATCAAATAAAATTGACTTTCAACCAAAAGTACTCAAAAAAGATAAGGAAGGATACTTCATACACATCAAAGGAAAAAAATACCAAGATGAACTCTCAATTCTTAACATCTATGTTCCAAATGCAAGGGCACCTACATACATAAAAGAAACTTTACTAAAGCTCAAAACACACATTACACCTTACACAATAATAGTGGGGGATTTCAACACCCTACTCTCAACAATGGACAGATCATGGAAACAGAAACTAAACTGAGACACTTTGAAATTAACAGAAGTTTTGAACCAAATGGATTTAACATATATCTATAGAACATTTCATCCTAAAAACAAAAGAATATGCCTTTTTCTCAGCACCTCATGGTACCTTCTCCAAAATAGACCATATAATTGGTCACAAAACAGGCCTCTACAGATACAAAAAGATTGAAATAATCCCTTGCATCCTATCAGATCACCACGGACTAAGGCTGGTCTTTAATAATGACAAAACCAATGGAAAACCCACATGCACATGGAAACTGAACAACTCACTACTCAATGATGACTTGGTCAAGGAAGAAATAAAGAACTTTTTAGAATTTAATGAAAATGAGGACACATCATACCAAAACTTGTGTGACTCGATGAAAGCAGTGCTAATAGGAAAACTCATAACTTTAAGTGCCTACAAAAAGAAACTGGAGAGAGAATACACTAACAACTTGACAGCACAACTAAAAGCTCTAGAACAAAAAGAAGCTAATACACCCAAGAGGAGTAGAAGGCAGGAAATAATCAAACTCAGGGCTGAAATCAACCAAATAGAAACAGAAAGAATAATACAAAATATCAACAAAACCAGGAGCTGGTTCTTTGAGAAAATCAACAAGATAAATAAACCCTTAGCCAGATTAACCAGAGGGCACAGACACAGTATCCAAATTAATAAAATCAGAATTGAAAAGAGAGACATAACAACAGAAACTGAGGAAATTCAAAAAATCATCGGATCCTACTACAAAGGCCTATACTCAGCAAAACTGGAAAACTTGGATGAAATGGACAACTTCCTAGACAGATACCAGGTACCAAAGTTAAATCAGGAGCAGATAAACCATCTAAACTGTCCCATAACCCCTAAGGAAATAGCAGCAGCCATTAAAAGTCTCCCCACCAAAAAAAGCCCAGGACCAGATGGCTTTAGTGCAGAATTCTATCAGATCTTCAAGGAAGACCTAATACCAATTCTCTTCAAACTATTCCACAAAATAGAAACAGAAGGAACACTACCCAATTTATTCTATGAAGCTACACTTACACTCAAACCCAAACCTCACAAAGACCCAACAAAGAAAGAGAACTTCAGACCAGTCTCCCTTATGAATATCGATGCAAAAATGCTCAATAAAATTCTAGCAAACTGAATACAAGAACACATCAAAACAATCATCCATCATGATCAAGTAGGTTTTATCCCAGGAATGCAGGGATGATTCAATATTCAGAAATCCATCAATGTAATCTACTGTATAAACAAACTCAAAGAAAAAAACCACATGATCATCTCACTAGATGCTGAGAAAGCATTTGACGAAATTCAACATCCCTTCATGATAAAAGTCTTGGAAAGATCAGGAATTCAAGGCCCCTACTTAAACATAGTAAAAGCAATATACAGCAAACCAGTAGCCAACATCAAGCTAAATGGAGAGAAACTTGAAGCAATCCCACTAAGATCAGGGACTAGACAAGGCTGCCCACTCTCCCCCTATCTATTCAATATAGTACTGGAAGTCCTAGCCAGAGCAATTAGACAACAAAAACAAGTCAAAGGAATACAAATAGGAAAGGAAGAAGTCAAAATATCACTATTTGCAAATGATATGATAGTATACTTAAGTGACCCAAAAACTTCCACCAGAGAACTCCTAAACCTGATAAACAACTTCAGCCAAGTGGCTGGATATAAAATCAACTCAAACAAATCAGTAGCCTTCCTCTACTCAAAAGATAAACAGACTGAAAAAGAAATTAGGGGAATGACACCCTTCACAATAGTCACAAATAATGTAAAATACCTTATTGTGAATCTAACCAAGCAAGTGAAAGACCTGTATGACAAGAACTTCAAGTCTCTGAAGAAAGAAATAAAAGATCTCAGAAGATGGAAAGATCTCCCATGCTCATGGATTAGCAGGATTAATATAATAAAAATGGCCATCTTGCCAAAAGCAATCTACAGATTCAATGCAATCCCCATTAAAATCCCAACTCAATTCTTCACAGAGTTAGAAAAGGAAATTCTCAAATTCATTTGGAATAACAAAAAAACCAGGATAGTGAAAACTACTCTCAATAGTAAAAGAACTTCTGAGGGAATCACCAACCCTGACCTCAAGCTGTACAATGGAGCAATAGTGATAAAAACTGCATGGCACTGGTACAGAGACAGGCAGGAAGATCAATGGAATAGAATTGAAGACCCAGAAATGAACCCATACACCTATGGTTACTTGATCTTTGACAAAGGAGTGAAAACTATCCAGTGGAAGAAGAAAGCATTTTCAACAAATGGTGCTGGTTCAACTGGAGGACAACATGTAGAAGAATGAAAATTGATCCATTCCTATCTCCTTGCACAAAGCTAAAGTCTAAGTGGATAAAGGACCTCCACATAAAACCAGATATACTGAAACTAATAGAAGAGAAGGTGGGGAAGAACCTCGAATACTTGGGCACAGGGGAAAAGTTCCTGAACAGAACACCAATGGCTTATGCTCTAAGATCAAGAATTGACAAATGGGACCTCATAAAATTGCAAAAATTCTGTAAGGCAAAGGACACTGTCAATAGGACAAAACGACAACCAACAAATTGGGAAAAGATCTTTACCAATCTTACGTCTGACAGAGGGCTAATATCCAATATATACAAAGAACTCAAGAAATTAGACTCCAGACAACCAAATAACCCTATTAAAAATGGGGTACAGAGCCAAACAAAGAATTTTCAACTGAGGAAACTCTAATGGTAGAGAAACACCTAAAGATACGTTCAGTATCCTTAGTCATCAGGGAAATGCAGATCAAAACAACCCTGAGATTCCATCTCACACCAGTCAGAATGGCTAAGATTAAGAACTCAGGTGATAGCAGACGCTGTCGAGGGTATGGAGAAAGAACAACACTCCTCCATTGTTGGTGGGACTGCAAGATGGTTCAACCAGTTTGGAAATCAGTATGGCGGTTCCTCAGAAAATTGGACATAGCGTTACCTGAGGATCCAGCTATACCACTCCTGGGCATATACCCAGAAGATGATCTAAAATATAACAAGGACACATGCTCAACTATGTTCATAGCAGCCTTATTTATAATAGTCAGAAACTGGAAAGAACCCAGATGTCCTTCAACTGAGGAATGGATTCAAAAAATGTGGTGCATTTACACAATGGAGTATTACTCAGCTATTAAAAACAATGAATTCGAGAAATTCATAGGTCAATGGATGGAACTAGAAATTATCATCCTGAGTGAGGTAAGCCAATCACAAAAGAACACACATGGTATCCACTCACTGATTACTGGATATTAGCCCAGAACCTTAAAATACCCAAGATTCAACGCACAGGCCACATGAAGCTCATGAAGAAGTCAGACCAAGTGGGAGTGCTTCGGTCCTTCTTAGAAGGAGTAACAAAATACTCAAGGGAGCAAATATGGAGGCAAAGTGAGGGACAGAAACTGAAGGAGGGGCCATCTGGAGACCACTCTACCTGGGTATCCATCCCATGTGCAGTCACCAAAGGTAGATGCTGATGTGGAAGTCAGGAAGTGCATGCTGACAGGAGCCTGATATAGACGTCTCCTCAGAGGTCTGCAAGAGTCTGACATATTCAGAGGCAGATGCTCACAGCTAGCCATTGAACTGATCATGGGGTTTCCAATGGAGGAGTTAGAGTGAAGACTGTTGGAGCTGAAAGGGTTTGTGGCCCCATGAGGAAAGCAACAATACCAACCAACCAGAGCTCCCAGGGTCTAAACCACCAGCCTGGGAGCACTTAGGGAGGGATCCATGGCTTCAGCTGTATATGTAAGGGAGGAGGGAGGGCCTTATATGTATATGTCGGGCATAGATGGGAGAAGAGATCCTTGGTACCATGAAGGCTGGACGCCCCAGTGGGTGGGAATTTGAGGGTGGGGAGGTGGGAGTGGGGGGTAGGTAGGGGTACATCTGCAGAGAAGCAAAAGGAGGGGTGAGGGGATAGGGAGTTCCTGGGTGGGTGGGGATGGGGTAAGGGGATAACATATGAAATGTAAATAAAACATCCAATAAAAAAATAAAATACGCGTTAAAAAAATAAATAAATTCTAGTTGAAAAATAAATTAAAAAACAAAAAAACAAAAAATAAATCCATTTTATCATTACCACCACCAAAACAAAAACAATGTTCAAAAAAAAAGTCTTGACTTCCAACATATTTACTTTGTTCATCCGTACTACTTTATTTAACCAGGCATTAGAAGCCAGTATTAACATTGACAGTGATCCAGAAGGATTGATTAATACAGCACATCCACTGGACTCATAGCCACCACTCTACGAGTGTAGTGAGATTGGATGCTGTCTACCACAGTAGCGTTCACAATGTCATACAAAGCCGGTGTATATCCACGGTGAGTATGGAGAGAATCCAGGGTGAAAAAGACGATGTCATCCACCACGCCATTTCTTCCATCAATGCTAGTTACACAGACCTATGATGAGAAATGATGACAATGAGTCTGGGGAAGCGTGTAACCCACCACAGACAGCCCTCCACATCCCCAATCAGCAGGTCCCTCACCCCATCATAACCTCACACTCTACTTCCCTGACTTTACAACTCATTCTCAGGTTGTCCTAACCAACCTCTGACCCATCTCTATCAGCAGGTTGTACACCTCAAACCTAGTGCACTCAAAGGTTCCTCACAATTTTCTCACAACCAAGACGATTTTCTAACTCTTGTCCACAGAACAGCCTAATGTCAAGGAAAACACACAACTTAGAAATTAAGCACACACACACACACACACACACACACACACCATTACTCTCTGCTTACTTCTTTTTCAATCAGTGAACAAATGTGTCCACTCTGACAGGGGATATACTACCAAACATACCACACAAAATCCTGGGCAGGAAAGGGATCAGTAAGGAGGAGAAGCAGCTGCCTAGCCATGACAAGACAACATGGAGGTCAATTACCTTGTCCATGTACTGGCAGTTGAGAGGGCTCACAGAGTGGATATTGACATTTGAAGTGCCCGGGTTCATGGAATACTCAACAAGCAGCAAGTCTCCTTTGAAAGGTCTGAATGCTAAAACAGCCAAGAAAGTGAGAATTAAATATTAATACAGTCAGGTCACATTTCCTAGGACTTTATTCACTGCCATATGCTGACCAACATTTCCTGCAGGTAAAATAATCTTCCAAACTCTTAGACTCCTTAAATATCTTCCTACAGGAAGGAAAGCAGAAAGCCGTGTAAACACTGGTTCTTTACAATGATGTATTCCCCAGGCTTTGAGGAAGACATATGATGCAACTATTTTCCAGATAAATCACTTATAGTTATGTAATGCTGTCATTGATTCGATTTTGAATGTATCCTGGGACAGTGGCACAAAAACTAGAATCCCAGAAGCTTAGTGGGTGGCTTTCCTAATCTCATGCACAATTCTCAGATACGTATGAGTTTCTGGTAACTTTCAGGAACACTATGTGAAAAACCAAAGTTAAAAAGTGACTTAGCCAACAAAATCAACTGAATCAAGAGAACCACATGGACACATGGTGGTGGTCATCACAGGGGACAGGAGCTCTAGGCAAAATTTAAAATACTGCCCTTTCCCCCTGTATTGTACCCTGTGTTCAATTTCAAGGACCCTCAAGCCCAATACTTATATTTCTTGCTCTATATTTTTAAAGCTATAACTCCTACCTCCAGAAAACATGTATAATGGGAAGAACGTGTCTTTGCTGATATAAAGATCATCTTCAGTTACAGAGGTGACACATTTAACACAAAGTCTTCTGCCAGGTTTTGATGGATCATTACGGTCAGGAAGATCATTTATAGGTTTCACCTGTAAGAGGAAACAGTGAGTGCAGGTGAATTAAAAATTATATACAGGAGATTGTACCCTTACCAAGGATTGGTAAGTATTGTAGTGAGTACCTAAGACATATGTAAGGATACTTTAGGACATAGTCCTCCTATGTCAGAGACAACGGATTTTATTATACATGCCAAAGCAGCCCTCCTGCTGCAGAAATTGTTTAAACAACTATTCTCAAACCTAGAAGATACATTTCCCATTAAAAATATATTATGGGCCTGAGATAAGGGCATAAATTATATCTATGCTTGCTCTGTGGATTGCTAAGTGTAGTGCAAGTGTGAGTTCCACACCTATGTTTAATGCATCCACAAACTTAGCTTCTGACTTTTGAAATGCAGTGTTCTTACTTTCTAGAAACTCAAAATTCAATAGTGTAAAATACATTAAAAAGTATACTTCTACACAATTTGCCATTATGGCTGCAACTCAAATTAGAGAAAAATTTTCCACATTTACACCGTCAGAAACAGCCTGAGTCACACTAGGTAGGATAATCTGAGGATACCTTTGTGGTGCATGTGAAGGAAGAGAACTTGGTTGCCTGGGAGATGGGGGTAAAACAGAATTAAGTCTGCAGAAAGAAGAATGTGTAGCACAGTTTTGGAGAAGGGAGGAAGGAAAATGTGCTCTCTCCTTTCAGGACTTGGATGCATGAGTTCATCATGAAGTGAGAGATGTAACCACCGGCAGAAGATTTTTCAAAGACAAGTCATGCAAGGCTGGCTCTACAGACTGGTGGAACACTATTATTCTAAATTATCAAAGAAAATGAACTTTAGCATAAGTAGTTTTCCTTTGAAACTTTCTTCATTAAACAAAAGATGAGTGTTCTTTACACAAAAAATAGAATTGCCACAGGGACACAAAGCAGAAAACCATCTCCCACAAACCATACTGGATAATTCTATTATCCAGAAACAGTGACTGGTTACCCCTTTGAAAATCAAAACCGAGTATTGTGCATGCTATTAAAATATTGCATGAAGACTCACAAAAGGGCAGCACAAAGGGACATCTGGAATCACAATAGGTACATGCATGATAATTAGTGACCTGCATTCCTCATCCTGTCATATTTAGTTTGGATGCACTCATTATGTGTAGAGGGAAGAGGCTGATGACAGTTGATGTTCTATGATCATCATGAAAGCTGAAGTCACTGATTCCAAAGGGTGTTTTCAACATCTAAATAATTGTTGCCACATCTCACTCTGTGTATGGCTAGTTATTAGTACAGATTGCATGGTCCTTTCCCTTAGGATCACTTGCACTGAGTAGTGAAGGGCTTGGATCCTATCTGACAATTTACCACCAATTCTGTCAGTATGCTGGCAGATGAGCATCACAGACTCTGACCATTCTGACTTTACACTAACACATAGACATGCTGTGTACCCTAACAATATCTCAGTTTTTACGGCAAACTTGCATTCTCCCAGTTCTCTTTTTTTTTTTTTCAACACAGAAACACCACTAACATTCATGGCAAAGAATTCAGATAGATTTTTAAGACCCAGAAAAACCCTAAGATAGTGTTTGTCCCCACAAACTAAATGAAGTAGAATGGATGATTCAACTCACAGTATAGCACCAGTTAGGAGCAAGTTGCAAAGCAATGTATGTGTACATCCTTCTCTTAGCACCCTTATGTCAAATGTAGGCTGACTGTTTTCAAGCCAATATGTGTATAGCTTTCTGAAAGAAATAGGAGTAAAACTAGATACTGTATATGGGGCCTGTAATTCCAGAACGTAGGAGCCAGAAACTAGGAAGATGGCTGCAAGTTGCAGGCTAGCCAAGGGTTCAGTCTATTTGTGGCCATGTAATGTACAGAGTAATAATTTGTTGCATAAAATTTAAATACTTAAAAATGTGCTTTTCAGTTATCAAATTACCAATAGTTTTTTCAATAACAACAACTGCTACTACTACTACTACAATTAGCACTACTACTACACTAATGTGCCAGTGCTTATCAGTACTGATAAGAGGATTTTCTGTAGCCTACGGCTGAGGTGATAAATTAGAACAGTATAGCCAACAGTTTTTGTTAGAATAGCCATTGAAATGTAAATATATGAGCTGATTATGTTTATAGAACAAAGTCTTAAAAATCTATAGCAGAACTTTGTTGTACATAAAATATGCCTTTTATTCTGAATACATTATAAAGTAAAGGACGTTTATAGTAAATATATTTGTTTGAATTCATAGAAGAGAAATAGATTCTTACTAAAAATGGAAGTAATACCATTATATGAGATCCAATAATTCAACACATTTAAATATGAAAGAGAGGTAAAACAAATCTTTATAAATATAAAAAATGATACTGCAATCACATAGTAGAAGAAGCCCATTAAACTCATCTCATATCTACATTAGAGTTTGTCTTAATCTAAGAGAGAAATCAAAATGCCCTTAGGTTAAGGGACTGGATAAACTCAGCCATACATTGATTGCTTTCAGGTTATAAGACGTATCATCTTTTTCCACAAGTGCAAGGACATTTGTCCCGATGTCCAGAGGCGCGTTATCACTGATTACATTCGTATTGAAGAATATGGTTTCATTAATCCAGCCATAGTCATCACAGAGAGAGGTCACAACTCCCTGAATAGACTTGAACTTGGAGTTATCTACAAAACAGGTAAACAAAGGTCATACTGGTTCATGTCAAATGCAAGCACCCACTACATACAAGTTCTACTCTGAACACCCTTGTAGCTAGGAGCACATAGCATCACTCCTCTGACCATAAGACAACAGCCATCACTGCATCCTAAGGTTGCGACTCCAGAATGGCACCTCCACGACATCTATTTCAGCTGTGGGTGACCCATCCCAGTGAAAATGCAAGTGCTATGTTCATCTACCTGCTCAGGAAGCCCCTTTAAACTCCCACTGTTACTAGTATATGTCTGACTCAACAGCAGCAGCCAATGGGTAGCCTGAGCCCTAGATTCTCCAACATCCCTTCTGACAAAGCAGTAAAAGATATGTGCAGATGTAAGGACCCGTTGCCAAATTTTCTTTTGCTCTTCATAAGTCTTATGGGTAAGTAATGTTTGGGGATCTGGTGCCAGTATCCTGCAGGGACAACTGGTCACCGTCCTCTATAGTGCCTTCCTTACACCCTGCCTCCTGGCTTCAGATACATGTGTTCATGGAAAACAAGGCTGAATTCACTCTCAAAGTGTGATGTTCCGTTTCTCTGGGGGATAACCAAAGACATCTTTCAAGGGCAAGATGCGAAGGCAGGGACAGTACAGCCCACGAAGACTTGTGTCACGTGTTCTGTGAGTTGGTCCAAACAGCCTCCGCTTTGGCATACCAGAGGTGCTTGGCGCCCAGCTCAGTACTGGCCTAACTTGAAAACTCAGGAACATCTACATCAATGGCTACTCAGGATGGCGGCAGGTCCCTCTCGGCTCTTTGTGCCCCACCACATCTTAAGGTGGAGGAAAGCCTTTCTGAGGAGTCTCCTTGGGTGGTGGGGGGAAGGGAGGGTGTTCCCAGATTACCTGTTTGGCGTTCCTGTGATGTTTCTTCAGACGTGTTCTTCCCTTGAAAGAATGCAGACATCCACCGTACAAGGTTCATTATGGTGGTATCACCAGCAACCTGGGCAATGACCAAGGCTTACAGATGACTCAGCAGGCTTCCTTTGTCTGACTCTCAAGATATGACCCTGTTCCCCAGCCTCTGTGAGATGACGGTGAATGGCTCTCAGGAGAGCCAGGGACAGGGTACCTCTCTGGCTGCTGCCAGATTCCCTTAAAGCTGTGTCTTGGGGAGAGCCCACCTCTTTCCACTGGCCAGTCAATGAGACACAATGGTATGTGTACGTCACTGCTTATGTCATTGGCTCTAGCCAATGAGCAGCAGAGGGCAAGGACATTTGGTCCCACCCACTCATTGTGAATAAACCAACAGGAAGGCCTGTGGAAAAGCTGCTTGCAGTTGCATCCTTGCATACTCAGTTTGGTTTTAAGGGCTCTAGCTGTTTTCTACATTTTCATGAGAGGGTCAGGAGTTTGATTTAGGAGGTGTGGAAGGAACTCCCATACCTGCAAGAGGGAATATATAACCAAACAAGAGTTCTATTTGTGAGAAAGTCTTAGCCTGATTGGATCTTCTCAGGGTATATCTTGCCCTAAGAAAGACCAGGGGTAAAAAGTTGGGCCAGTTTTCACCAATTTCCAAAATAAATTTATAAACAATGGGCTTAATTACTTTTTAAATTACTTTTTTAAAAATCCTTTCAACCTGTCCAGAAATCTGAGGTCAGTAGGTACATTGAAGCTTCCAGGTTACATTTAAAGGCTTACTGATCATTTGAGCTATGAACAAGGTGAGAGTATGTCCATTATCTGATCCAATTTATAGGTGCAGCATAACCCTAGGGGTATAAAAAGAGTCTTGGCCATTGTTAGAGCTGTCTTTCTATAAGTAGTGAAGGCTTCTACCCATTACAAGAAGGTGTCCACAAACACTAAAAAAATACTTATACCCAATTTGAGGAGGCTTCCTCTCTGTAAAGTTTACTTCCCATTTTTCACAGAAGCTAGTCATTTCAAACAAATATCAAAAATTCCTTTTACCTCTTGCCTTAGATTGTCCTGTGTTCAGGAGAGACACTGAAAGGAAGCCTGAGAGACTATTTCTTGGAGATGTAGAATCTTGTGTCTGGCAAATAATTAACTCAGCCAGTCTGTTGGTGCCAAGATGGCTAGTCTGGTGCAGCTAATACATCAAGAGGCATCCAAGGACCTCAAGGAGAATAATTCTTGAGTCTGACAAAACCCACCAGTCAGATTCTGTTTTGCATCCTGGAAGCAGACCTTATCCTTATCTTCCTGGGAGTAGATAGTTTGGAAAGGGATATTTAGGAAAAGTAATTGGTAAGACAGAAAGGAGCTCCTTAAGCATCTCTGCTGCTTGTCAGGCTATCTAATCTTCCTTGGACTTCAAATATGTTGCTGTTTGATGCCCTTTGTCATGGATAACAACCATCTCTTTGGGGAGCCAGAGTTCTTCAAGGATAACTAGAATTTCCTCTGTCAGTTTCAAGTTTTTCTGTCAGAAGTTACTAGGCCTCTGACCTTATAACTCATAGCACGGACATGAAGGGTAGGAAAAGTATACCAGCTATCTGTATAAATGTTTGCTTTTCCTAGTATAGGGTCTAAGTAAGAGCAATCACCTCTGCCTTTCAGTCTGATGGGTCTTGTGATAAGGCTTGTGCCCGTATGGTAGTCTACTGAGTATTTAGTTACTGCTGCTCCAGTTCCCCTGACTCCATTGATGACTAGGCTGTTTCCATCAGTAAAGAAATCAGCCTCTGCCCCAGGCAGAAGAGTGTCCTGGAGATCTGGGCCACTCAACTGAGAAGCTTCCAGAAAGCCTTCACAGTTATGTAATGTGGACATTTCTGATTTCTTTGGAGACTCGGTTATGTCTTGTGATGTTTTTCTGGAGACTGTCTTATGAGAGGATGTTTTTACTAAAGCAGACATGTGGGAGAATGTTTTTCTGAGAACAGACACATGGTGTTTTTCCAGAAGCTTCCTAGGAAAAAATGGCATGTGATATTTTGGTAGAGCAGATGCTTAAGAGCACACATGATGTTTGAAAGGGGTATAAATATAACCCAACAGACAATGAATGATGCTGTGTGGTATTGGTTCACCTTTCCACTCTTTGCTGATTATTGTTTGTCATGATTTTGTAGAGAGAAATGCACAAAAGAACTTCTGGTGGTGTTCAGGCGGCTTCTTGCTACTTCCATAGACTCAGACAATTTGCTGATTCATGAATGGTGTTTGTGAATAGATGGAGCTACTGCTGCTGATTCATGTGAACTAAACTGGCAATATCCTGAGAATGCAGATTGGATTCATCCCAAAGAACTGACAACCCACTTTGCCTTATTAAACTTTCCTTTCTATTAAGTCTGGTGAGTCATGCTAGAAGGGGGGTTAAAGCATTAAGTACATTTATTAAAGTAGGTTTTACAAAGTATAAGCCTATAGTCATACATGGGGACCTCAGGGCTGATGACATCAGGTATAAATGTACAGGATTGAGATTCTGTTCACCAGCTAAAGTGAGACAGAGCTAACCAAGCAACAAGTTCTTATGTGGGCATTTGACACCCAGTGGCCATTTGATCCTCTTAGGATGGTTTCTACAGCATGGAGATCACTTAAAGTCAGGTCCTGGCCCAAGGTGAGATTGTCAGCTTCCTTGGCTGATATAGTGGTTTTAGTTATTGCACACAAACAAGGTGGCTGACCAGAGGCCACCAGGGCCTCAGGATTTTAATCAAACTGCCCTTTACAATGCCTAGATTCTCATGAATGAGAGACTGAAAATGTTTAGTGACATCTTGCATAGCTAAAGCTGGGGTTTAGGTATAAACCTGTTTTAGTTTCTAGAAAGCTTGCTCCTCTGTTTCAACACACTTCAAAGGATGGTCTCCCACAGTGGGAGAATAAAGGGCAGGGCTATTCCAGCAAATCCAGGGATCCAGAGCCTGTAATGTAACTTGCATGCCTACTTCTTGGCTTGGAAAGTAGGAATCCTGGGTATCAGCCACTAAGAGTTCTCCTATCTACAGCAAGCTTGTATCCAAGCTAGAAGACCTCTGTTTGGCAAAGCCTGAGCCTTTTTCAGGGAGATGTTATATCCCAGTGCCTGGAGCAGTTAGAGCAAATCCTTTGTGCTTTTCAAACAGGTGGTGGTGCTGACTGCTGCCAATATAAGATCATCTACATAGTGGAGCAGAGATGAATCCAGGTGTGACATCTAGATTGCTGTTAAGGATTTTTGTAACTCTTTTACAAAATGTGTAAAGGAAAATTTTGAACCTTTAGGATGGTCGTGTCCAGTTTGACTGACTAGACTCAATTGACATTGGATCAGTCCATTCAAAGGCAAATATGTACTCACTCATTGGTGCCAGCAAAATGGAAAAGAAAGCATACTTAAGGTCCAGGACTGAACTGAATAGATCAAGACAGGGAGCCACGGGCATGATTAAGGACTATTACCTCACACCTAAAAGGATAGTTTTCCTGGGCCACAAGTAGGTGACTCACTCCTTCATGCTAGTCCCAGATTGTCTGGATCTCCGTCTAGGCAGAGATCTTTGAAAATTAGGCACAACCATCACCTTTACTCCTCAAGATACTAAAATTTCCTTTGCACCTGGCTACCAATTCAGCTGAATTATCCCTCTCTCTGAAGAATATTTCCTAATTCTTCTAGACTCCAAATTAGAAACAAATCTAGATCTAGGCATCCCTCTCCCCAGTATCTATTTTCCCTCTGTTTTCTTTCAGAAAGGAGCAGGCCTCTGAAAGACAACAACCAAGCACAACAAAACAAGACACAATAAGATAAGATGAAAGTCCTCATATGGTGGTTGGACAAGGCAGGATAAAAATAGGAGGAAAAGAATTCCAAAAACAGGTAAGAGAGTCAGAAACAAACCTGCTCCCATTGTTAGGAGTGCCACAGAAATATCAAGCTATCAATCATAACATATATGCTGAGTACCTGGTACAGACCAACACAGGCCCCGTAACATTACATAAAGAACCTGGTGCAGACCAACATAGGCCCCGTGCTTGTTACTTTAGTCTCTATGAGCTCATATGAGCTCTGTTCAGTTGATTCAGTGGGTCATGTTCTCCTGGTTTCCCCAATAGCCTCTGACTCTTATAATCTTTCCTTTGCCACTTCCATAGGGTTCCCTGAGCTCTGAGATGAGGGACCCTATGGAGATCTCCAAATTAGAGTCTCCATGTTTGTCTGTGATCTCTGCACCCTTTCCCATCTGCTGCTATAGGAGGACCCTCTGATGACTCTGACTGGACAAGGCATCCATCTATGAGTTTAGCAAAATATCAACAATAATAATTTTATTTTTTATTTATTTACTGCCTATATTGTTTGGTTCTGCTCAAGGTCTCTGGGATATCCAGTGTCCCATTCCTGGCTATCCAGATAGCGTAGGATATGAGAGCTCCCTTTTGTGGTAGGGGCCTCAAGTTAAAATAGACATTGGTTGACTACTACCACACGTTCAAGGTCAACCATTGCCTCTCTTGCAGGCAGATTATAGATTGAAGGTTTTGTGGCTGACTTAGTGTTGGTTTTTTTTTTTCAGTAGCTTGCAGAGTACCTCCCTGTACCAAAAAGACTAGAACATAGGAGTGAAGGCTCCACACAGACATCAGCTTGATCTCTTTATGTTCATGAGTTGTGTGGATGCTGTCCTCTGTAATGGGATTCCCACTGTCCATTTTAGAAAGTGGTCCTCTGTCCTAGCATCGGCCTGGGTTGTTTGAGGATCTCCATAAGATCCTCTTGACCAAAAACTCAACTGAGTCCTAGACCATCACTAGAAGCCTTGCCTGACTACAAAAGATGGCCTGTTCAGACTCCATTTCCTCCCATAGTAGGGTCACCCTCAGACGTGGTTCAAAACTCAGACGGGGTGCTGGTGGGGTTGGGGGCGCTCACGCACCATGGTCGCTGCAGTCCCTGGGAAGCCAGGGTGTATGTAGCCCGAGGTCCCTGGGGCTCAGCGGCACAGCTCAGCTGATGGTTCGATCTCGCCAGCGCCACACAGCCGAGCAGTCCCGGGAACCACGGCTGCAGTAGAGAGAGGGAGCCCCGTGGATGGCTGGGACAGAGAGAGTGGGGACCCAGCATGCCCGGCGGTGAGTCCCCAGAACAGGGACGGGGCAGCCCACGAGGGCTCGGGTGCACGGACTGCCGCTGCTAGGGAGAGAGCCCCACGGACCTCTGGAGCAAAGAGGGGCAGAGAGGCTTTACCTGGCATGAGTTTCCCACTTACACAAGGAGTCCAGAGTTCCAGGAGACACGTGGAATCGAAGATATGGAAGTTTTATTGTCATGATGGCTGTATCTGAATGGTGTGCTCTCCCACAAAATGCCAGGAGGGGCTCCATTATATTGGGGAGCGGGGGAAAAGGGAGGGGCTAGGGAGATGAAAATTTAGATACCTACACCCTGGCCTTTAGGTAATTCATTAATATGTAAATCTTGAGGCAGAGGTCTGTTAGTCTCTGGGGATCTGGGGGTGTGGCCAAACACCCCAGGATTTCTACAGTCGGAGACTCAGAGATTCCAGAAATTTGCACTGTACTAGATTTTCACAATCTCTAACTGTCACTCAATTCCAGCTGTTATCACACTCCCCAAATGTCCCCCAATTCCAGCTGTCTCTCCTGCATTCTCTTCCTCTATCCCTGCTCCACAACCCAATCCCTCCTGCTCCTGTCCCCACTGGCTCCTAGTCCACCCAAAATCTATTTAATTTCCCCTTCCCAGAGTTATTCATGCACACACCCCTAGTGCCCTCCTCTTTACCTAAGCTCTCTGAGTCTGAGGACTGTAGCTTGATTATCATTTAATTAATAGCTGATATCCACTTATAAGGGAATACATATCATATTTGTGATTGTCAGTCTGGGCTACCTCACTTGGATTATTTTTTTTTCTAGTTGCATCCATTTACCTGCAAATTTCATGACGTCATTTTTTAAAACAGCTAAATAATACTCTATTGTGTAAATGTATGATATTTTTCTTTTCAGTTCTTCAGTTGAGGAACATCTAGATTGTTTCCAGTTTCTGTTATGTATAAAGCCACAATGAACATAGTTGAGAAAGTTTTCTTGTGTTAGGATGGAGCATCCTTTGAGAGTATGCCCAAGTATGGCATAGCTGGGTCTTGAGGTAGATAGATTCCCAATTTTTTTGAGGAAACACCATATTGATTTTGATAGTGACCATACAAGTTTACTGTCCCACCAGGAATGAATGAGTATTCCCTTTTCTTCACATCCTTGCCAGTATGAGTAGTCAGTCACTTCTTTTTCTGATCTTAGCCACTCTGACAAATGTAAGTAAGGACTTTAATAAAATACCTAAGAGTTTTACTGTTAACCTTTCTCCAGTCTCCACAGAGGGACCAATGGCCTTTTACCAAGGTAACTCTACACTGGGAGAAGGAAACCATCAGACTTCCTGGGGTCTATTGGATACTGGTTTTCAATTGACACTGAGTCCAAGAGACTCCTATTGGATACTGGTTCTCAATTGACACTGATTCCAAGAAACTCCAAGAAATATTGTGGCCTCCAATTAAAGTAGGGGCTTAATGGGGATCAGGTAATTAATGGAATTTTGGCTGAAGTATGAATCACAGTATGTCCAGTGGGTCCCTGAACTCATCCCATGGTTCTTTCCCCAATACTAAAACGTATAATTGGGGTAGATATACACAGAATTTTCATACTTGGATTTGGGACAGTTTAAACGGTCATTCCCTGTGGTTCAAAACTCGTGCAGGGCACGGGGAGCATCGTGACCGTGCGCACGCGCACAGAGGCCATCCTGAGAGAGAGAGCCCCATGGACCGCTGGGCGGGGGAGAGCGGGGACCCAGCGGGGACCCAGAGTGGCCGGTGGCCTCAGCTGAGTCTCTGGGACAGCCCGCGAAGGTGCACAGACTGCTGCTGCAGGGGGGAGAGCTCCAAGGGCCGCTGGAGCAGGGAGTGCAGGCAGGGACGGCCCGCTGGAGCAGAGAGTGTGAGAAGGGCTTCCCCTGCCCACGCAAGTTTCCCACTTACACAAAGAGAGTCCAGAGTCCCAGGACACACTTGGAATTGAAGATATAGAAGTTTTATTGCCATGGTGATGGTTGTGTCTGAATGGTGATGCTCTCCCACAAAATGTCAGGAGGGGCTCCCCTATATTGGAATTGGGAGAGGGACAGGGCTAGGGCCTTTTGGTAACATGTAAATCTTAAGGGAGAGACCTGTTTCCCTGCCCTCTACCTGTGCCTTACGTGACCCACTGCATGTTACATGGAGACCGAGTGTTGGGTCTTTGGGTTCTGGGGGCGTGGCCAAACACCCCAGGGTTTCTACAGTCCCACAATTCCCCGTGTCTCTTTTCCTTACAATATGGACATACATCCCTGTCTTAGTGACTGTACTATTGCTATGAAGAAAAACTATGACCATGACAACTTTTTTTAAAAGAAAAGCATTCAATTGGGTCTTGCAGAAGCTAAGTCCATTATCACTATGGCAGTGAGCAAGGCAGTATGTAGGCACTTGTGGCAATTTAAGTTATTCTTAGACACAATTTTGGTAAATTTTATGGATCATAGACTATTTTATTTCCATAGAATTGGATTTGTATTTTACTAAGCACACAAAAGAGGATATAAATGTAAAACGGGGTTCTTGAATATTTTCCTTGAAGAAAAAAGGGTTATGTTGTATTATGGAACACACCTATAGTGTTAGTTATCTGGAAGGCTGAGATGTGAAGATCGGTTGAGCCCTGGAGGTCAAGACTGATATGGGAAACATTATTTGACTCTGTCTCAAAAACAAGAAAAGACAGAAATTTGCAGCATAATATAATACAATGCCCAATTTAACATCCACATTTATGAATGATAAAATATTCTGAAGCCAACACATAAATTTAAATAATCTTTATTGATGATAAAATTATTTGACAGCATTAGAGAAACAATTCACCATTACAATAAAATTTGAAGCCTTGCTACAGAGGAATAGCTGCAAGTCACATGACTTTTTACATTTCATTTGAACAGTTCATTAATACAGATTTTTAAAGGCTTCTGAGAATTTACAATCCTTTGCTGTTGCTTTTTCATAAAAAAGAGGTAGCAAATATGCTCAATTTTGAGATAAATACAACATCAATTTCATCAAAATAAAAATTAAAAATCATGGGTACTTTGCAGGCTGAGGTTAAGCCCAGAAATGAGAGACCCGTCTGGGTTGCATGGTGGGTTCATGTCTCAAAAATAAAGCAAATCAAAGCAAATGTCAATATAACCTTCTACAATTACACTTTGTATCTTTGGTGACTGATAAGGAATTTTCTGATACCAAAACAAACAAACAAACAAACAAACAAACAAACAAACAATGTTTAGTCATAAAAGTGAATCCATATTGTTGGAGAGAAAAAAAAATCTCACTAAAAACAAAGAGTTAAAATCTTGACACAGCAAAATAGCTGCTAGTCATGAGCCTGTTCGATTTTATTTAAACTTAAATTTCTACCATGGCTCCAGCTGCATATGTAGCAAAGAATGGCCTTGTTGAGCATCAATGGGAAAGGAGGCCCTTGGTCCTATGAAGGCTTGATGCCCCACTGTAGGATGTTGAGGCAGGAGTAGGTGGGTAGATGGGGGAGCACCCTCATAGAAACAAGGTGTGGGGGATGGGATAGGGTGTTTGTGAAGGGGAAACTGGGAAGGGGGATAACAGTTGAACGGTAATAAATAAAATAACAAATAAAAATTGAAAAAAATTTTTAAAAAGAAATGCTTTTTAGCTACCATTAGAATTATATTGTACCAAACAAGTTCAAGTTTTCTTCAGAGACTCATCAGAATAATATGGATTGAAGAGACTTTCGAATATTTGCAATCTCTTGCCGCTGCTGTCTCATAGAAAGAGAAAATATGATGAATTTTTAGTGTTATGCATATTTTAGTAAATAAAACACTTTAATACTTCTGTTAAATTATGTCATTTCCAGTTTAAAATATAACTTACAGTTTCCATCCTTTGTTTCTTTTGATACTCAGCAATTTCTTTTTTAAATTCAATGATTGAAGCCCTACATACATTATCATTTTCATCGTCCATGCTCCTCAAAGTCTAAAACACAAAAGGTTAGTTCAGTTATAATCCATTTCATCTTAGTTTCTAAATTGCAAAATTCATTTTCACAAGTGAGAATTTATCAGTATTCAAATAATGCTCATTATTTACTCCAATTTTCAAAAAATGTAAATAATAAAAGAATAATATGTAATGAAGTGAAATACAGCAGATGTACAATGCTGTTAAAATGACAAAATTAGCATATTTCTCCAAAACAATAGTTCAATGAACTGTTAATGTGAAAATGGAGCAAAAACATTGTGCACAGTTTCAAGTGATTTCTAGATACTCTGAAAGCTCAAGAAGGATAGAGATCTAGAGATAAACCTGAGGAACACAGTGAGACTCCAACTCGAAAGAGAAAAGGAAAAAAAATTTGAATAGAGACTAAAATATCCCAAGCCAGGCAGTGGTGGCGCACGCCTTTAATCCCAGCACTTGGGAGGCAGAGGCAGGTGGATTTCTGAGTCTGAGGCCAGCCTGGTCTACAGAGTGAGTTCCAGGACAGCCTGGGCTACACAGAGAAACCCTGTCTCGGAAAAAAAAGACTAAAATATCCCATCAGTAAGATAATTTTGAAAATTTCTAGTAAGCTTCAAAACATCAGGGTATATTTTATTTGGACAAATGGTAATGTGACATGAATTCACTAAATGATCTGTACTGTGAGATCTTTTGAATTTATGTAAGTTAAAATTACACTGTTAAACTGTATGTAGTGGTCTACACCTTTATTCCTAGCACTTGAACAGCTAAGGCAGGTGAATCTCTGTGAGTTCAAGGCTTGCTTGGTTTACATAGCAAGCTCTAGGCCTTCTAAGGCTATATAGTGAGACTTGTCTCAAAAATATTACATTTTAGCAATTCAGGGATTTTTACATTTAAAGATTCATATATGTGCAGTATTTTTAAAAGGCAGGGTCTCACCGTGGTAGCTCAGTCAGGCCTCAAACTTAGCATCCTACTCTGGCCTCTTTAATACAGCATTATAGACATGTACCATCCCATGTAGCCAGAAGAAATAAATTTTAAAACATTAACATGCACTCATTAAACTATTGGCCCACTTCCTACTATTCCAATAAACTATTGACCCAAATAATAGTACATTAAGTGCAATAAAGAAACATCATCATCATCATCATCGAAGACAGTTGTTTCTTTTTTTTTTTCTACAGTAAGGAAAAGCATAAACAACAATACTTATAAATTAAAATGTGACTAGAAATGCTGCTTTTTGTATATGCAAAGCACAAATTGGTAAATGTCGTTGGTTTAGTTGGCAAATCAATAAGAAATCAATAGGTAAGTGGGAATAATGGGAACTTGTAGTAAATGATGCTTTTAAGAAAGACTCAGTCATAGGGAATCTCTAAAGTCTAAGGATATAAAATGAGAAATTACTGGTGGATATTAGAGAAAGACAACATGGCAGACATATGAAGGATGGACTGAAAACAGGAGATCAGTTAAGAGTGTTCGTAATACAAAGATGATGATATTTAACACTACAAAGAATGAACTAAGGTTAATAAGCAATAAGACAAATTTAGTGAAATAATGAGCCACTGCACAGAAACACACCAAATCTATAGCTCAATTTGAGAACCTAAAAAAATCATGGAAGAACTCAGCATTACACTAATATTCTTAATGGGAAATGGAAACATTTTGTAAGACTATTTAGAAGAAAGTTTTACTGGTGTTTTATCAACATTGATACCAATTAAAAACTTGTTCCCAGGGAATATTAGAGCAACCAGACAACACTTACAAATAACTTTTGTTTTCAGAAAAGGTATTTTAAATTAAAAAAAAACCTTTAAATTTCTTTTGAAACTATTTAATATTTAGGCCCACATTTAAGAATATTTTTAACTCTCCATCTGGAAATAACCTCAACTGTTTAGTCTTTCTTGGCTATCTCTAATGATTATAAAGCAACGTATAGAGTCATTTTGGCCAGTGTAACAGTTCTAGAACTGATATATCAGAAAATACTTCCACGATACATTTAGAAACAAAAACTGAAAGTCCATAATTTCAATTCAGCATTTCCTATTCAACAAACACTGGGGATGCACAGACAGAAGATAATGCAGAAATAATGCATAGACTTGATCTCAGATAAACAGAAAACAATGACTTAAGTGTTAATCAGCTATAAATATGATACATGATAAGCACAATTCTAGGTAAAATTCCTAATTTGCCATTTCTTATATTGAATAATCCTCATAAAACAATTAGAATGCTATACCTATATTTAATATTTTTGTCTGAAACAATTCAAACTCAAAAGCAGTTAAAATTTTATATTAAAAATGTTTCAACAGCTTGCAAAAAACAGTATACACATATTTTCTAAGGTATTATGCTTCTGGATATGTACCTGTATGTAATACATAGCCATCTGCGTAATTAGTCTCATTCTCTGGTTCTGTTTAATTTTATGCTCTATTAGCATCATTTGTTGTTGCCGTAAAATATCCTACAAATATAAAAGAAAGCTTATGTAATAAGAGTTTTGGTAAAATACTTTAGTTTTTCTTCTAGGCTTCATATATTATAGGTAAACACTATTTCTCTAAGCTACACTCCCATCCCTAGAGCAAAATAATAATTCCATATTGAACTCAAAAGGAATAGTTTTAAAATGAATACATTCAACATTTTACTTTGACAAATACATGTCTAAGTTTAAGTAATTTTAAAAAACATTAATATGCAGTTTAATGGTCCCACTAGTCACTAAATAGGAATTATTTAACATTTAAGACAGCATCATACTATGTTGTACATGCTGGCTTGTGCCTCTTCCTTCTCAGCTTCCCAAGTCTTGGACCTTAACAGCATGCAGGTTAAAACAAGTAGAAATGTTTTATAGTCAAGTAATAGCTTATTCTTTGATATCTCAGTGCCTACAATATAATTAGTTTAACACTCACTTTTACATAGCTAAATACTATGTCTGGAAAACTCAACTCCAGCTAGTCTACCTAGTGGTAACATTTTCACCTCCTGATGATCTTATTTCACTAAGTATACAGAAACAAACAAAACAAAACATCAAATCTCTCTTCACCAACCTATATCTGTCTATGCTCTCATTTCTCAGGATCCAGCATATCTGCTCTTTACCAAGTTCTTGTCACTTGCCCATTCATTTCCAACAATTCACCCTTTACACCCTCTTTATTTTTGATTTGACTATTTAGTCAGGCCAGTTGACACCAGACTGTCATAACATCCTTTGCAGGATAAGGCATGAAGAACACAAGATTAAGGCAATGCCTGGGAAACTTAATGAAACCTTGTCTTAAAAGGAAAAGTAAGAAATATCTGAGGATATAACTTAGTGTTAAGAGGTATTTACTAGCTTGTATGAAACCCTGGGTTCTCACTTCAGGCCCCCAGATCAAAAAAGGTAAATCATTCATTTGTCTAAAAATTATTCCAATAACAATTCACAGACCACATGAAGCTCAAGAATATGGAAGACCAAAGTGTGATTGTTTCCATCCTTCTTTAAAGTGGGAACAAAATACTTACAGGAGGAAGTATGGAGACAAAGTGTGGAGCAGAGACTGAAGGAAAGGTCATCCAGAGACTGCCCCACCTGGGATCCATCCCATATACAGACAACAAACCCAGACACTATGGTGGATGCCAAGAAGTGCATGCTTAAAGGAGCCTGATGTAGCTGTCTCCTGAGAGGATCTGTCAGAGCCTGACAAATACAGAGGCAGATGGAGCCAACCATTGGACTGAGCACAGGGTCCCCAATGGAGGAGTTAGAGAAAAGACTGAAGGAGCTGAAGGGGTTTGCAACCCCATAGGAAGAATAAAAATATGAACCAACCAGACCCCTCAGAGCTCACAGAGACTAAACCACCAACTAAAGAGAACACATGAAGGGACCCATGGCTCCAGCTGCATATGTAGCAGAGGATGGCCTTGTCGGGCATCAATGGGAGGAGAGGCCCTTGGTCCTGGAAAGGCTGGATGCTCCGGTGTAGGGGAATGTCAGGACAGGGAAATGGGAGTGGGTGGGTGAGTGGGTGAAGGAGCACCCTCACAGAAGCAGGGGGTGATGAGATAGGGGGCTTTTGGGGGGGATTGGGAAAGGGATAACATTTGAAATGTAAATAACAAAAATAGCCAATAAAAAATTATTCCAATAACACATAAGCATGCTATCTCACTTAGCTAAAATTCCAAACCAAACAAAAACCAAATAAACACACAAAACCTCTGAAAACCTCTAATTCATGTATTCTAATACTACCCAGTCTTCCCTTAATGTTCTGTAATGTACCCATTTTAAATGGTTTTTGTTTTATTTTTGGCACAGTCTTACTATCTGCTCTGGACAAAGGCTAGATTCGAGATATACTAGCCTCAGTCTTGTAAGAGTTGGAACTAATGTTGTGCACCACCACACCTGGGTCCAATTAGCTTTGTACTCACTTTTCCAACCAAATCATTCTATGCAATGTTCCAATGAATTCTCATTGTTAAATCTAGCTTACTTTGTCTATAAGCAGTTTATGGCACATGTAATGGTCTTTTCTTTACAAATAGTTCCTTTAATCAGGGTAGTTTACTTTCTACCAACTAGGCTACTTGTGTGTCTTGTTTACCAGTTTCTTCTCAGTCTCAGAACTCTAAACAATGAAGTACTCAAGTAGCTTGCCACCCGGCTTCCCATTTACACCTTTAATTACTCCTTTGGTGATTCCATCTAGTTTTTATGGTTTAAAATTGGATCTAAGCTGAGAATTTTCAACTTTGTACCATTAGTCCAGAGTTGCTCTGGATCCTTGACTCATATACCAGTGGCCATTTCAATATCTTTCTACCAAACTTTCCTGAGCACCTCAAATTGAGCACTTCCAAGACTGTGCTGACAATTCCAAAATTACTTGATAAGATCATTTCTCCCAGATCTTAGATTTTTAAAAGTTGATGATTATAAGCAATGAAAGAAGAAAATATAAAGAGTAACCAATACAGTTGTACATTATATGATTAGGGGGGCTGACTTGTACTACAGGTCTCGACATTAAAAGTAAACCATTTTCTGGGCTGGTATTGTGGTTTAGCCATGGTGTGCTTTTACAGGCTTGCAACAGGCCATGCAATGCAATGGCTTCAGTTTCTTTTTTTTTTTTTTTTTTTTTTGGCTTCAGTTTCAAGACATAAAAAAATGTTGGGGGCGGGGCAGAGAGGCGCAGGGGAGAAAGGGAAAAAGTTGAAAAAAACAAAAAGAAGCAAAGAAAGGAAGAAAAGGAAGAAGGGAAAGTGGGAGGGAGACAGAGGAAGAGAGGGAGAAAGGAAGGGGTGGAGGGAAGGAGGGAGGGAGGAATAGAGGGAGGGAGAGAGGGAAGAAATGAAGGAAGAAAAGCTAAACCAAACCATGTTCATACTACAGTGTTTTGTTCAGGCATGGGCAAATGACCACAAGTGACTTAATAATGTTCTTCTATAGAAATTTTCCAACAGTAGGATTGATAAAGTTTGTCTCAGACCACTCACTACATTTTCTAAAGTTATAGTAACCACAGGATTGAGATAATTTTGTAATAGCAAAAAGAATTCGTAACAAAGTCTAGAGGATACTACCTAAGTAATACTTCCTGTTTCCCATTCAACTGTATCTAAAGCTAACTTACCCTTGATTTAGCAAGAAGTAAAACACCTTTATTCTTTAAAAAGTATTTTTTGTTTGAAATTACAAGAACCCCAACTAATATAAAAATCCCAATAGATTTTGTAAGTATGATATGTGCCTATACTTCTGTTGTTTACGTATGATTCTGCAGGACAAGAACAAAGCCAAAAATGGGTAGTACACTTTGGTTTAGTTCCACAGACCTAATTTTAAGATGAACATCCTGATTCCTACTTAAGATTTTGCTATAAGAGATTATTTATAAAACTAATTGTGATACCAACAAGTAGGTTTTCTTGCTGTTTTTCATATCTCTGCTTATCCAAATTCCATTGCTTAAACAGATCCATAAACTGCTGGTAATACTTATTGTTAACCTTTAGCCTGTAAAAAATAATAAGAATAAATGCTTACATTTTATGTCAATATAAAATATCAAACCAAAATTGAATCAACATATTTACACTCTGAAAAATAAGAAAATCATGACAGTTTAAATACTCTGATGGGAACCCAAGAAATAGAATTAGGCTTTTTAAATGTCTTTTTATTCTTTTTTTTTCATAGCTGAAGACCCAGTCTTTGGCCTCCTACTTGCTAGGTAAGCACTCTACTACTGAGCTAAATCCCCAACTCCAAAATTTAGATATATGTAGATTCTGGAAGTGCTTCTTATCCTAACTAAGAGGAATGCCTTCCCATACAGTTTGCCTCTTGAAAACCGAAGAGATTTTATCACGTGTGTGTGTGTGTGTGTGCGCGCATGTGCGTGTGCGTGTGCGTGTGTGTACCTTAGGAAAATCAATTTCACCTACAAGCAATTTTTCAGTTTTTCTACTGGTTCTAATAAAAAAGTAAATTATTTCTAAGTCAGAATATTTCACTAAGGCCTTTGGCACAGCCAACTTTTAGTAGAAAGAATAGTTAAGTCAGTTCAAATATACAAATTTAATTTAAAACATAAAATTAACTCTTCTCTACATAGTCCATACAGTTAACTAAAAGACATTTAATAGTTTATATAGCAGCTACCACTTCCTCAATTAATATATTTCCAGAGTGAACATGAATTACTTTAAAAATAATAACTCTCTCAATTGATACTTAGAAAGAAAAAAATGTTGTCTTCACTGACTTCCAAGAAATATATGTTAGTTCTATGACAGCCTGGAGTTACAACACTACTTGCTTATAGAACGATCAAGTGAAACATTTTCCCTGGAGATTCTGGTAGACAGCTGATGATAGTATTTCCTAAGTCATTTGCACCAATATATACAGAGAAATGATATAAACATGGCTCTAAAATTACCAGCACACTTACAATTGCTTTTGTTTGGCTTTCCAAACTTGTCTCATTTTGTAGCTACTCTCTTTGGAAATAGTTTGAGAGTACATTTGGATTCTTCTTCTCTTCTTGAGAAGAGAATTGTTAACATTATCTGTATTGAAAATAAAGGGTAATATTTAAAAACTTCGATTGTTCCTGAAAATTCAACTATATATCAATATGATTAAAGATTATTAAACAATATTGATGATATTTAAAAATGAAATTGAAATGTAACACCAACATGGTACGCAAAAAAGTATCATACGTTTGCTAAGCGGTGGTGGTGGCACACCTTTAATCCCAGCACTTGGGAAGCAGAAGCAAGTGGATCTCTGAGAGTTTGACTCTACAGATTGAGTTCCAGTGTAGCTAGGGCTAGACAGAGAAATCCTGTCTTGAACCCCCCCCCCAAAACACACAAACTTTCATATTTTAGAGTACTCAGAATTTTGCATTTTCAGACTAGGGATGTACAACCAGTGAAGTCAATGCAAATAAAATGAAGTACACAAAACTCTGAAATCTGAAATATTTTTGGACCTATATATTTTGCATAAGAAATAGTCAACTTCATCTCAGTTCTGATTTTCCTGGTTGAAAATACTTTTAAAATTGAGATGAGATAATAAACAACCCAGGACAAAATGAAAGGGTCAAGGTTACATTTTAAGTGCTTCACAAACACTTTGCTAAAAGGGAAATATTTCTAAATTTAAAAAAAATGCTATCCAACTGAAGTGATATAGTGTGCTTCTGTTCTGGGGTTAACAGTCAAGCTTTAACTAGAGAAATGATCCTGAAAGTACAATCATAGAACTCAAGCTTTAAAATACATAAAAATATTCTTAAGAATTAGAATCTAAGTCATCTTTAAATCAAACAGCAAGATATTTGTATAAAATTCCCTTCTTTTTCCTTTCCAGGGAAAAATGAATCACCCATGATGTCTGCTGTTAGAAGTTCTAATCCAGATGCTGGCCTCTGAATTTATACTACTCAGACCTTCGATGGGCCATTGACAAGAACATCAAACAGCTAGAGACTGACATCACTAATCTGAAGAAATCCCTCTTTTCGCTGTCTGAAGAGACCTCCAAAAAATATCAAAGGACTTTATTGGACTTTATTTACTTTTTTACAATAGAAGAGACTGTGTACAACTCTTGACTGTGTATGGCCCTTAAAGAAGAATGTTGCCTTTACATAGATGAGACAGGGGTGGTAAAAGAGAGCATGAAAAAAGTCAGAGAAGGCACTGAGAAAAGACAGAGAGAGAAAGAGAAAGATGAGAGCTGGTACAAGAGTTGGCTTTCAACCTCTCCATGGTTGTCAACCCTACTTCCTCCCATCTTGGGACTATTAACTCAGTTATCTTTGCTTATTTCTTTTGGGTCCTGGGCCTTAAATAGGCTGACTAACTTTGTGAAACAACAGATAAATGACTTGGTAGCAAAACCTATTCAGATACATTACATAAGTTAGCTATGGAGGACCATGAGACTCAAGATGAGGTTGTTACTCTATCCAGGGTGTTCCCAAAACCCATCTCCACCCAACCTAAAAGGGGGGACTTCCACCCTAGACCAAGCAGAGAGGGGCCACACAGAACCCCCTCTGACTGGCAATCTGAATTCTTGCTTAGGCTGCGAGGCTAAGCACTGCAAGGGAATATAAATAAAAGTTAAAAATATCTCTCTGGGTTCCCTGAGGGACAAGCCTGACTGCACAGAGGTTGGTATCAAAAGTATCCCCACTCCAGGAAAAAGACATTGGGACGGGTTATGGCCCTCATACCTCACTTGACAACAACAGTAGGACCGGAGCCATTACAAAGTCTCCTTCAATTACTGGAGGTCAGACCTCTATCCCTGCCTTCGCAAGATTAGAATCGCCACAGCCCTTCTATACTTAGAGAAGGGAGGAGATGTCAGGGGCAGCCCTGCTTACACACTGAAGGCCTAAAACCAGCCATAGGCCTAAAATCATCAGTAAGCCTGTCATACATGTATACTAACACCAAGTCTTGGGTCTCAGTGGAAAAACATTGAAGCAGAGGGCTCTAAGCTATTGTAAACAGGCAGCTTTTGTGAAAATTTATAAGCCTGAGTAGTCATAGATCTTGTAAATAGGTAGCCTTGGCAGATAATACCAACTTAGATAAGGACAAGTGAATCATAGACAGAGTCATAGTGACCTGTCCCCTGAACCTTCACCCAGCCGATACTATGTTCCAAAAGATATCTGTAT
>NW_021621188.1:100530-101026 GCF_004785775.1 Grammomys surdaster
GATTTGAGAAAAAATAAATTATAAAAAAAGGAAATACAATTAATTTTCTGAAAAATTTGTATATATGCTAAAACTTCTTTCATTTTGAAAAGATAAAACATGAAAGAAGACTTCTCTGATAGTTTGTTAGGGAAAAATGTATAATGATTTTTGTACTGCTGTTTTTCTTTTTATAGTATGAAATGGTCAATTTAATTTGTTTTGAGTGTTCTTTTCATATTGGTATGAAATGTGACTGCTTTCATTATTTTGCTTTACAGAAAGAAGATCAACAACACATTTTACAAGCAGTATATAACTACATTTCAGAAGTTTGATATGGATATTCAGAAATTCAATGAAGCACAAGAAAAATCAGCTGTTGGTAGCATAACTAACTTTATAATTAATCTAGTATAACTGAGTATCAAGTAGGAGTGGAGAAACTAGCCTTGTGGTGGGCACATGAAGCTAAGCTAAGTTTCATTATCCATTCTTGGCTCTGTTCTAGTCCTAC
>NW_021621188.1:101036-101804 GCF_004785775.1 Grammomys surdaster
AGGCAGGAAGTTCCTTGGAAAATTAGGACTCTGGGTTCTAGAAGTAGCCCCAGGGTGTCTAGAAATCTCAGCTCCAGGCCTAGAGAACTGGGTGGAGCCTTAGCAGATTCAGGGCAGAAAGGAAGTGATCACTTGACTAGGGACAGAGTATCTGACTGGGTAAAGGCCAACATCTGCATGAAACACTGGAGGCTTGGGGCAAGAGAGCAAATAGCTGGGAGAAACAGTGGGAGTCTCCAGAGTCATGGGATGGAGGCTGAGGTAAAGCAAAAATTGATGTGTCACGCAGGACTGGATAGGGAGATGGGAAAGGAGGGCAGACTTCTGTGGAAGATAGCTAAACTGTTGAAGAGGATGGAAGGATAGGACTATGCCTGGGAGAATAGAAGAATTTAGGAACCTGTGAGGGAGGGTCTTGGCCAGTGTCAGTGTGTCCCCACACTGTAGGATGAATATCTTCAGGCTTAGGAGGCTGTGAGAAGCACAAAGTATTGCTTGTAGTCTGGAAACTGTGTTGGAACTTAAAAGACTGTTCAAGGGCATGCACCTACTGAGGGGGGCAAGACGTGTACAGGGAGAACCAAAGACTGGGGTTCAAGGCAGGGTATGAAGGGAGACATGAGAAGCTTTGGGGACTAGAAGGTTGGATAGTGCAGAGGCATGGGAGAAGACATGGAAGTAGGAAGCACTGGGTGTTTTGCTTGCAGTCTTGGAGAAAGTGGTTCATGCTTAGTAAGATAGGATTGCTGTGGAGAGGAGGATTGAGGA
>NW_021621189.1:0-4953 GCF_004785775.1 Grammomys surdaster
CAGTTTTTTCGTTTTATGAATTTTTTGCCAAGTAAATGTTCAATTTTATCAGTAAAAACTGTTTTAAATCACATTCCTTTACAAATCAAATGGTCTCCTTATCAACATTCTATTTTTTATGAATTTTCAATACAAATTTCTCCTTTTTCATAATTTTCTTTGATTTCGCTTCCATTTGCTTTTGGTTTATTATTGACTGTGTAATTTTTCTTCAAGTTTTCACTATTTTTTCTGAAATTTTCACTAGTTTCTTCCACAGTGTTTTCAGTTCTATGAATTTTTTGGCAAGTAAATGTTTAATTTTATCAGGAAAAACTGTTTTAAATCACATTCCTTTACAAATCAAAGGGTCTCCTTATCAATTTTCTATTTTTTATGAATTTTAAATGCAAATTTCTCCTTTTTCATAATTTTCTTTGATTTCTCTTCCGTTTCATTATAGTTTATTATTGACTGTGTAATTTTTCTCTTCTGTTGATCGTAGTTTATTATTGACCGTGTAATTTTTCTTAAAGTTATCAATAGTTTTTGTGAATTTTTCAGTAGCTTTTTCCACAGTGTTTTCAGTTTTATGAATTGTTTGCCAAGTAAAGGTTCAATTTTATCAGGAAAAACTGTTTTAAATCACATTCCTTTACAAATCAAGTGGTCTCTTATCAATTTACTATTTTTCATGAATTTTAAATGCAAATTTCTTCTTTTTCATAATTTTCTTTGATTTCTCTTCCGTTTGATTATAGTTTATTATTGATTGTGTAATTTTTCTCTTCTGTTTGATCGTAGTTTATTACTGAGCATGTAATTTTTCTTAAAGTTTTCAATATTTTTCGTCAATTTTTCACTAGGTTTTTCCACAGTTTTTTCAGTTTTATGAATTTTTGCCAAGAAAATGTTCAATTTTACAGGAAATACTGTTTTAAATCACATTCCTTTACAAATCAAATGGTTTCCTTATCAATTTTCTATTTTTTATGAATTAAAATGCTAATATCTTCTTGTTGATTACTTTCTTTGGTTTCTCTTCCGTTTGAATATAGTTTATTATTGTGTGTGTAATATTTCTTCAAGTTTTCACTATTTTTCCTGTATTTCTTAATAGTTTATTCCTCAGTGATTTAAATTTTATGAATTTTTTGCCAAGTAAAGGTTCAATTTTATCAGGAGAAACTGTTTTAAATCACATTCCTTTACAAATCAAATGTTCTGCTTATCAATTTTCTATCCTTTATGAATTTTAAATCAAAATGTCTCCTTTTTCATAAATTTCTTTGATATCTCTTTTGTTTAATTTTTCCACATTTTTTTCAATTTTATGAATTTTTGGCCAAGTAAATGTTCAAATTTGTCAGGAAAAACTGTTTTAAATCACATTCCTTCATAAATCAAATGTTCTGCTTATCAATTTTCTATTTTTTATGAATTTTAAAGCAAATTTCTCCTTCATAACTTTCTTTGATTTCTCTTCTGTTTGATTATAGTTTATCATTGGCTTTTTAATTTTTCTTCCAGTTTTCACTATTTTTCCTGAATTTTTCACTAGCTTTTCCACAGTGTTTTCAATTTTATGAATTTTTTGCCAAGCAAATGTTCAATTTTTTCTGGGAAAACTGTTTTAAATCACATTCCTTTACAAATCAAATGGTCTCCTTATCAATGTTCTATTTTTTTATGAATTTTAAATGCTTTTTTCTCCTTTTTCATTACTTTTTTTGATTTCTCTTCCATTTGATTATAGTTTATTATTGGCTTTTTAATTTTTCTTCAAGTTTTCACTATTCTTCCTGAATTTTTCACTAGCTTTTTCCACAGTGTTTTCAATTTTATGAATTTTTTGCCAAGTAAATGTTCAATTTTAGCAGGAAGAACTGTTTTAAATCACATTCCTTTATAAATCAAATGGTCTCTTTATCAATTTTCTATTTTTTATGAATTTTAAATGAAAATTTCTCCTTTTTCATAAATTTCTTTGTTATCTCTTTTGTTTCATTTTTCCACAGTGTTTTTAATTTTATGAATTTTTTGCCAAGAAAATTTTCAATTTTATCAGGAAAAACTGTTTTAAATCACATTCCTTTACAAATCAAATGGACTCCTTATCAATTTTCTATTTTTTATGAATTTTAAATGCAAATTTCTTATTGTTGATTACTTTCTTTTTTTCTCTTCCATTTGAATATAGTTTATTACTGACTGTGTAATATATCTTCAAGTTTTCACTATTTTTCGTGAATTTTTTAATAGTTTTTTCCACAGTGTTTTCAATATAATGAATTTTTTGCCAAGTAAATGTTCAATTTTGTCAGGAGAAACTGTTTTAAATCACATTCCTTTACAAATCAAATGTTCTGCTTAACAATTTTCTATCTTTTATGAATTTTAAATCAAAATGTCTCCTTTATCATAAATTTCTTTGATATCTCTTTTTTTTAATTTTTCCACAGTGTTTTCAATTTTGTTAATTTTTTTGCCAAGTAAATGTTCAAATTTGTCAGGAAAAACTGTTAAATCACATTCCTTTATAAATCAAATGTTCTGCTTATCAATTTTCTATTTTTTATGAATTTTAAAGCAAATTTCTCCTTGTTCATAACTTTCTTTGAATTCTCTTCTGTTTGATTATAGTTTATCATTGGCTTTTTAATTTTTCTTCAAGTTTTCACTATTTTTCCTGAATTTTTCACTAGCTTTTTCCACAGTGTTTCCAATTTTATGAATTTTTTGCCTAGTAAATGTTCAATTTTATCTGGAAAAAATGTTTTAAATCACCTTCCTTTACAAATCTAATGGTCTCCTTATCAATTCTCTATTTTTTATGAATTTTAAAGGCAAATTTAACCTTGTTCATTACTTTCTTTGATTTCCCTTCCGTTTGATAATAGTTTATCATTGGCTTTTTAATTTTTCTTCAAGATTTCACTATTTTTCCTGTATTTGTAACAAGCTTGTTCCACAGTATTTTCAGATTTATGATTTTTTTGCCTAAAAAATGTTCAATTTTATCGGGAAAAACTGATTTAAATCACATTTCTTTACAAATCAAATGTTCTCCTTATCTATTTTCTATTTTTTAATGATTTTAAATGCAAATTTAACCTTGTTCATAACTTTCATTGATTTCTCTTCCGTTTGATTATAGTTTATCATTGACTTTTTAACTTTTCTTCAAGTTTCCACTGTTTTTCCTGGATTTTTCACTAGCTTTTTCCACAGTGTTTTCAGTTTTATGATTTTTTTTCCATTAAATGTTCAATTTTATCAGGAAAAACTGTTTTAATTCACACTCCTTTACAAATCAAATGTTCTGCTTATCAATTTTCTATCTTTTATGAGTTTTAAATCAAAATGTCTCCTTTTTCATAAATTTCTTTGATATCTCTTCTGTTTCATTTTTCCACAGTGTTTTCAATTTTATGAATTTTTTGCCAAGTAAATGTTCAAATTTGTCAGGAATATTGTTTTAAATCACATTCCTTTACAAATCAAATTGTCTCCTTATCAATGTTCTATTTTTTATGAATTCTAAATGTTAATTTCTCCTTGTTCATTACTTTTTTTGATTTCTCTTCCTTTTGATTATAGTTTATCATTGGCTTTTTAATTTTTCTTCAAGTTTTCACTATTTTTCCTGAATTTTTTACTAGCTTTTTCCACAGTGTTTTCAATTTTATAAATTTTTTGCAAAGTAAATGTTCAACTTTATCCGGAAAAACTGTTTTAAATCACATTCCTTTACAAATCATATTGTCTCCCTATCAATATTCTATTTTTTGAATTTTAAATGTTAATTTCTCCTTGTTCATTACTTTTTTTGATTTCTCTTCCTTTTGATTATAGTTTATCATTGGCTTTTTAATTTTTCTTCAAGTTTTCCCTATTTTTCCTGAATTTTTCACTAGCTTTTTCCACAGTGTTTTCAATTTTATGAATTTTTGCCAAGAAAATGTTCAGTTTTATCAGGAAAAACTGTTTTAAATCACAATCCTTCACAAATCAAATGGTCTTTTTATCAATTTTACATTTTTTATCAATTTTCAAAACAACTTTCTCCTTTTTCATGATTTTCTTTGATTTCGCTTCCGTTTGCTTATAGTTTTTATTGACTGTGTAATTATTCTTAAAGTTTTCAATATTTTTCATGAATTTTTCACTAGCTTTTTCCACAGTTTTTTCAGTTTTGTGATTTGTTTGCCAAGTAAAGTTTCAATTTTATCAGGAAAAGCAGTTTTGAATCACATTCCTTTACAAATCAAATGGTTTCCTTATCAATTTTCTATTTTTTTATGAATCTTAAATGCAAATTTTTCCTTATTCTTAAATTTCTTTGATATCTCTTTTGTTTGATTTTTTCACAGTTTTTTCAGTTTTCTGAATTTTTGCCAAGTAAATGTTCAATGTTATCAGGAAAAACTGTTTTAAATCACATTCCTTTACAAATCAAATATTCTCCTTATCAGTTTTCTATTTTTTTGTGAATTTTCAATACAAATTTCTCTTTTTTCATAATATACTTTGATGTCTCTTTTGTTTGATCATAATTTATTACTAGGTTTGCAATTTTTCTTCAAGTTTTCACATTTTTGCGTGACCTTTTCACCAGTTTTCTCAACACATTTTTCAGGTTTATGAATTTTTCTCAAAGTAAATGTGCAATTTTATCAAGAAAAATTATTTTAAATCACATTCATTTATAAATCAAATGGTTTCCTTATCAATTTTCTATTTTTTAAGAATTTTCAATAAAAATTTCTCGTTTTTCATAGTTTTCTTTGATTTCTCTTCCTTTTGATTATAGCTTATTATTGACTGTGTAATTTTACTCTTCTGTTTGATCGTAGTTTATTATTGACCGTGTAATTTTTCTTAAAGTTTTCACTATTTTTCCTGAATTTTTCACTAATTTTTTCCACAGTTTTTTCGTTTTATGAATTTTTTGCCAAGTAAATGTTCAATTTT
>NW_021621190.1:0-3148 GCF_004785775.1 Grammomys surdaster
GGATGAAAGCCTTTCTTCAAAACAAAATAACAAGCTCATTTAGTAAACAACTTACAAGTTTCAGGAAGTCCCTGAAATTCATAAAGCCCCTCCCCTAAGGTTATATAAGCAGTAAATAAGGACTTCTGTGGAGAGGGAAACTGTGGCCTGTTGAGCTGTTTGTAAGTCATGCAGAGTTCTTCAGGGTTCCTTATTTCATGAGCTATCACCCATGCTGGGGGAATGGGGATGTTTGATGATGCAGCTCCATTTCTGTCATTCATGAACCTTATTCCTACTTTTGTAAGTCATCTTAGTGAACTCACTGGTTCACTAACTTTGACTTTCCTTTGATGGTGTCCTTACTTTGGTCCATCATTAGTTCCCTATCCAGAGTGAGTAGACATTTGTTTAGATCGACTTGGAAATAGTTCTCACAATTGGAGGTCAGAAGACAACAACTAGGAGTCAGTTCTCTCCTTCTATCATATGGGTTTTAAGGATTGAAGTCAGGCTTGGTGGCAGGTATGTTTACCAGCTGAGTTTGTATGGTTTCAGGGGGACAGTACAGTCTTAAGCCTGTCAGAAGCCCATCTTACACCTCTATAATAGTCCTTCGCCCTCTGCCTCCTTTGAAAAAACATTCAGTGTAGGAGATTAAGCACAGGGCTTCATATACACCAGGCAAGCATTGTACTCCAGGTTACACACTCAGCCACATTTCATCTGTTAATCTGTCTGTCTGTCCATGAGTCCTTTGGCATTTTCCTTCAGTATGTCCTCCCTCCTCTTTTCTAATGGATTCTTCTGAACCACGGTTAATAGAAACTTGTAGTAAAGGCTGAAGTCTTTGTGATAAAATGGCAAGTTTCATGTCTTTACTTGAAAACAGAACTGAGTTAAATAAGCAAAAATAAGCAGAGTTATTTCTGCCTTTAAAAAAAGAAAGACTTGTTTGGGTTCTTAGTTCTTAATTTCCTTTTTCTTTTGTTCTACATTTTAAAAAGGTAAGGGGATGGGGTGGGGAAGAGCACTGCTTTCCTAAGTATCTATTATTTTTAAATGACATGTATTTGTGTTTGTGTGTGTGTTTGTGTGTGCACACACGTGTGTGTGCGTGCATGCATGAGTTCAGTGTCCTTGGAAAAGGGAAGTTTTGAGCCACCTATTGTAGGTGCTAGGATCATGATTTCGTGTTTGTTTGTTTCTTTGTTTGTTTATGCTCTGAGTGGTGTTGGTTCTGATTAGAAATGTCCCACACAGGTTCCGATCTTTGAACACTTGGTTGTCATTTGGCAGTGCTGTTAGGGCAGGCTTAGGAGCTACAGCCTTGCTGAAGGAAGTGTGTCGTTAGGGGAGAGCTGTGGAAGATTAGAGTCCTGTTCCCCTTCCAGTTCGCTCTCTGCTCCACACTGTGGATGGAGATCTGAGCTGTCAGCCTGCTCCTGCCCTCATGCCTGTCTACTGCTATACCTTTCACCACGATGCACTCTCATCCCTCTGGAACCAGAAACAAACTCTTCCTTTTGCCAATCACTTTGAGTCATGGCTTTTATCTCAACAACAGGAAAGTAACTGATACACCAGGCAACCAAACCCAGGCCCCGTGCACATGCCAGGGAAGCATTCTATCACTGGGCCTTATTTGACATTTTATTTTAAATTAGCATCTCACTAAATTGTTCACATTGGCTTTGAAATCACTCTGCAGCCTAGACAGGCCTTTTCTTGTGCTTCTTCTGCTTTGTCCTCCCACAGTGCTGGAATTACAGTGCTGTTCCCTTAGACCTTTGTCTCTTTTTTAAAAGCATTGACTAACTTGCTCTGAAACCTGAGGATTCCATGTATAGAGCATGTCTTAGGCTATGTTGTGGGTTTTTCTTCCATACTTCCTTTCCCTTGTTCCATCCTTCCAACCCCCTAACACTAGGTAGGGGAGACAGAAAGATAGAAGGGAAAGGGGGTGACATGGTTAGACTACTTCCTGCTGATTAGGGGTGTCAAGTTCTTTGGCAAGTTTTGTTTTCGCCATCAGGATATCTAATTTCTTCTTGTTTCTTCTTTGTGCGTAATTACTGAAGAAGCCACAACCAACAGAAACTCACCTGCCTGGACCCTCACATTTGTATACCCTCTGAAGTAGCCTCAGATTTCCAAACATCACACAATTGCAGAAACTATTTGCTGCTGGCAAAATCACACCCCTGCTAGAGCATGAGGGAAATCACCGTCCGCTGCTGTGGACAATCTGAAACAGCCCTATATCCCATGCCTTGAGTTAAAATGAAAACATAATACTATTCCTCTGTGTTAAAGAAACCAAAAAATCTCACTATACATGCATATTCCAATCTTTTCTTTATATGTCAGCCACATTGTCAGCATTTTGGGAGTATTAGGGTTTATTGGGTTAGTACTGCACTGGCTCAGAAATCAAACAGCTCTGCTAATACCTACACAGGTTTCTTCAGCCTTTTAGGAGAATCTGTCTGTTCTTCAATGGGACAGTTATGAGGCTCTAATCTTTTACACTACTCCTGACTTGCTAACTTTGGGTATAGAAAGTGCTTATGTCAGACCCAGCACATAGTACATGCTAAGTAAATATGGGCTGGTAGCAGCTCTTTGCAGTTGCTTTTCTCTGAAGCAGAAGCAGGTCAGACCTTCGGAAGCAGAGCTCTGGCTTGCTGGTAAGCTTTTAAACATCTCAGGGCTTTGCCTTTTCAACCAAGGAAAATCAAATTCTTATCTTCCCGATCAGAATGTTATGAAGACTTCATGGAGCACTGTGTACCAAGAGCAGTTTAGAGCAGAGAGCTAAGAACTGAATAATGTCATTCCCAGGACTGGGAGACAGTCATTTGGTAATAGCGAGTGGCTGGGGAGATGGCTCAGTTGGTAGAGTGCTTACTGCACAAGCATGAAAACCTGAGTTCAGATCTTCATAGCTTTTCTGGTAAATGCCAGGCATGGTGGCATATGCTTCTCATCTCAGTCTGGAGGAGGGGAGGCAGATAGATGCCTGAGGCTTGATGGACAGCCGGCCAGCTAGGTGAGAGAGCTCTGACCAGTGAGAGATCAGGACGGCAGGGCAAAGGGTGGGGTGAGGGTGGGGAGCTTCTGAAGAGTAGTAACTCTTGAGGGTCTTCCACAAGCAACTACATATATG
>NW_021621191.1:0-726 GCF_004785775.1 Grammomys surdaster
ATGATTAGTATCCAGAATATTCCAAGTACTAAAAACATTAAACACTAAAAGAAACAATATTCAATCTCCATGAGTGTGGTGGATTGAATGAGAACAGCCCCTATAAGCTCATATGTTTGAATACATGGTCTCTAGTTAGTGGCTTCTGGGAGGCCTTGCTAGAGGAAGAATGTCATTGAGTGTGGGCTCTAAGGTTTCTTATTATCTTTTTTCTTTCCTTCTTTCTTTCTTTCCTTCTTTCTCTCTCTTTTTCTTTCTTTCTTTCCTTCTTTCTTTCTTTCTTTCTTTTTCTATTGGTTATTTTATTTATGTACATTTCAATGTTGTCCCCCATCCCGGTTTCCTCTCCAAAAACCATTCCCCCTCCCCTTTGCCTCTATGAGGGTGCTCCTCCAACCACCCCTCTACCATCCTACTACACTGGGGCATGAAGCCTCCACAGAGCCAAGGCCCTCCCTTCCCATTGATGCCAGATAAGGCAATCCTCTGCTACATATGTAGTTAGAGCCATTCATCCCTCCATGTTTATATACTCTTTGCTAGGTGGTTCATTCCCTGGGAGTTCTGGGGGTTCCAGTTAGTTGATATTATTATTCTTCCTATGGGGTTGTAATCCTCTTCAACTCCTTCATTCCTTCCTCTAACTCTTCCACTAGGGTCCCCAGACTCAGTCCAATGGTTGGCAGTGAGTATCTGTATCTGTATTAGGTGCTGTCAGAGCCTCTC
>NW_021621191.1:736-3297 GCF_004785775.1 Grammomys surdaster
TGATATAGCTTTATAAATTAACCCTTAATAGATGCAATAATATAAAATGACATTAGAAATATTGCTTAGTCTTTATTGTTTTCAGATATGTTGGAGTTTGTTTAATTAAGATATAAATTGTCTGGGTCCAGCATGCTATCATTAATTCCAAAGTTGAGTCTCCTGTCCAATCACCACTTTTAAACTACTATTTATTTCCCCCTGATCCTCCAGGGTGAGGGAGAAAGCACTGGCTAGCTTCACTGTTCTTCAGAGGAATAAATGCTACATGTAATTTTAGTAAATGCTGTCTACAGACATACTTCAGAGTATATCTTCTAACAAAAGAACCCAAGCTGTAATTTTTGAGATGCTAGAGCATCATCCATGGGACAGATGGAATTAAGTTTACCATGAATTCCAGATGGACTTGACTAAGTACTTTTCTACTTCTTAGATGCTTGAGTTTGCTCATAAATGAACTTACTGGTACTAACTTCTTAACATCTGTCATTTACATACACCCCAATATGGTATCAGATCAACCAGAACAGTTTTCATCCCAGGAATGAGGAACAGTCAAAACCAAACCACCAGATGCTTCATCTGTGATGTCTTCAAAAGAAGCTTTCTGAGACAAGGAGGGAAGTTATAAAAACCAAACTGAACTTATGCTGGGCCTGGTGGTTGCATGCTTGTAATCCCACACTTAGGAGGCTAAAGCAGGAGAACTTTGAGATTGAGGCCAGCCTGAGATATGTACCAAGACATAAAACCAACAACAAAAATGGAAATTTTCAAGCTAGCTCTTCCAAAGCAATTAAAGCTGAGTAGGTAGATGTTTCTTACACTTGGTTATGGTTACCTAGAAATAACTGAGTATCTCCTTTCTTATCTGTATTCCATTTATGACATATATTTTAGGCACAAACATAATTTGAGACTGTTCACATCAAGTCTAGCATATCAGCCCCAAGCCCTCAAAATTTAGGTCTAAAAACAAAGACAGTGGCATTGCTACCCTCTGGGGAGAAGTAGTATCTAGCCTGCCAAAGACTCTATTTTTCACAGTATGTTCTGAAAATTGTTTATATCTGACAAGGAGTTAAGGCAGTTCATAAAAGTGTCTCTTATGTAAAGAAGAGAGAGAGAGTTTCTTCAGTTTTGATCTTTTCTTGCCTCATATCTCCTAAGCCTGACAAGACTCAAGGAATCTTTCCTAAGTCTCCTTCTCTTTATCCTTTTAATAGTAATGTTTTGGTTTTGCATCTAGTGTGCTTCAATGTGCAAAATATGTGTGGATAATTACCTTACTAGTAAGAAGCTATGCTAACAGTCAAAAAGATTCATGGCAGTGGGATACCATCATCTAAAATTGTAAAATTGTAAAATTGATCATATGATTGAAGAATTAATGCTAACCATAGGGAATAGTAAATAAAGATACTTTTCTATTCCATGGTATAGGGAGACTTTTGTACTTTATTGTAGAAAGGTATCTGCTTGTACATGTTGTCTTAGTTTTCTATTGCTGTGACAAAACACCATGACCAAAAAGCAAGTTAGGGAGGAAAAAAAGTTTATTTGGCTTACATTTTCACATTGCTGCTCATCACCAAAGGAAGTCAGGCTAGGAACTCAGAGCAGGAACCTGGAGACAGGAGCTGATGCAGAGGCCATGAAGGAGTGCTGGTTACTGGCTTGCTGCTCATGGTTTGCTCAGCCTGCTTTCTTACAGAACCCAGGACCACAAGCCCAGAGATGACACTACTCACAATAGGCTAAGCCTTCCCACGTTGATCACTAATTGAGAAAATGCCTTACGGCTGGATCTCATGGAGGCGTTTCCTCAACTGACACTCCTTCCTCTCTGATGACTCTAGCTTGTGTCAAGCTGACACAAAATAAGCCAGTATATGTTATTAGTATCTTAACGTGTATGTACTATCAGTGGCTTTGTTTTTCTTAGTTAACTCCAGCCCACGTATTGCCTGGAGGAACATGGGGTGTTACAAGTAGACAATAACTAAACTCAGTATTCCAAGAAATTATTAAGACCAAATAGGCAGAGAATAAGTAAAGAGTGTAATGGATGAAAATGAGAAAGCATATATTTTACAGGTTTTAGAAATGTGGCTGGCTACCTGACCAGAGGGACAAGACTGAACTCCACAGTGATTGATGCCTTTATCTCCATCCCTATAAATCCTGCTTCAAGAAAGAGTGTAAAAGGCTTGCATTCTAGTAAGTTAACCCAATGTCTTCTCAGATTGCCAGCTCTCTAATATAATACAACCTCAAGATTTAATTTCAGCCTCTTCCCACAAGTATTTGTGGTGATGGGTACCATGAGTTCTGATACTCTGGTAATAATTCCAAAGACATCATGGTCCCAATATACAAAGTAACCATACACCACCAGGAGGCAACACTATAAGGAGTTCAATAGCAGCCTCAGCTACATAATGAGTTTGAAGCCAGTCTGGAATACAAGAGACACTGTATTTTTTTAAGTAGGGTAATGAACACCCAAATTAATAAAGTTAGAAATGAGTAGGGTATCTTAGTCACTGTTCTGTTGC
>NW_021621192.1:0-36018 GCF_004785775.1 Grammomys surdaster
ATATATAATATATATTATATATGTATTACTAGTTAATATGAAGATATTATTTCCATGCTAATGCATTCATCTTCTGGAGCTATAGAATATCATGTTTGGAAATATTTTGCTCCAAGAGCCTTATAAGATACTATTATAAACATTATGATAGCACTTTTTTCTATTTTTTCTATTTTACATTATTTTTGTGAATTTCAACCATGAGTACAACACTTGAAAAATAGCCACCTCATCCACTCTTTTCTCCAACTCCTATGCCACACAACATACTCAAATTCATGATGTTGTCTTCTTTAGTTATTATTGTTACACATATGCAAATAAAAATTTCATGATTTGTGTGTGTGTGTGTGTGTGTCCATCCATTTGGGGCTAACCATTTGAAACTGGCTAATCAATTAGTGTTATCACTGGAAAAGACTCAGTTTCCCTTCTCAGTAGCCATTAATTGCCTGTAGCTTATTATCTAAGTTCAAGGCCTTGGTAGATTTCCTCCAATTATCTTAAACGTCAATCAGTGTTGTTATAAGGCTCTTGTCTAGATGACCATATTAGATCTCATAGGTTCATATCTCTTATTACTTGTAGAAGATAGTAATTCACAGCAGATGCCCTAGTCCTGTGTCCTCCTTTATTCACATCCTCTTAAATAATGTTGCCTGAGCATTACTTAGATGAAGGGCTTGTGTTATAGATGTGTCAAGTTGGCATAGGAACACCACAGTCAGCTGCTCTCTGTATTTTGAGAAGTTGTGGCTTGCTGTAAGGAACTCAGTATGCACCCCAGAACAGGTTTTAGATAAGGATCAAGAGCTCCACTTATCTGTGGGTATAAGGATAGGTTTTTTAAATGCAGTTGGGAATTAAGATGATTTAAGAAATTGGCAGTAAAAGGTTCTCCTCTAGGGTCAATGACCACACCAGCTACAGGGAGTGAAATGGCTTTAGACTAAGAGGTATGAATTCTCTGCTGTTGAGTGGGTCTTAAGTCCAATTAGATTGTTGATGGTTATCCCAAGCTATAAAAGTGCAATTGTACCAGTGGTTATATCTTGCCTTGTTGACTGCTTTTCTCCATTAGCAACTTGCACAGGACTTTCTTATAACTTGAGAGCTACTCCTCAGAGCTGGACAGATGGCTTAGTGGTTAAGAGCTGTGACTGGTTTTTCAGAGACACTGAGTTCAATTCCCCCAAACCACATCGTGGCTCACAACCACCTATAATGAGATCTGATTCTCTCTTCTGTTGAGCATAAAGACAGAGAGCTACTCTTCAGTAAAAAGGCTTCCAGGTCAATTTCAGTGCATTTCTCTACACTTTGTGTTCACAGTGTTTGGTGTCTTCATTCATTAGATTTACCTTCAAACTCTAGGAAGGAAACCAGGATGATGGCAATAACCTATATTATATAGGGAGTGGCTTGAACTCCTCTGGCCAACAGATTAAAGAGACCAATCCCATATCTGACACTGATGTTTTTATTACATAGCACTCTTGTGGGCATGTGTGTGAGAATTATCTCTATAAATGCTTTAACTTAATTTAGATTATGTATGTTACACAAAACATTTGTATAGATTATATATGTATTTTTTTCTTTTTACTGAAAATAGATTATTTATTGTCTCATGCAATACATCCTAACTGTGGTTTTCCCTTCCTCCACTTCTCCTAGCCCCACCACCTCCCTTCTTCCATAGACTTACTGCTCCTCCATTTTCACTCATCAAAGATCAGCCCTCCAAGAGATGACAGCAAAACACTCATAACAAGGCAGAATAAGACAAGGGAAAATCCCTCGCACCAAGGCTAGACACGAAAGCATAATAGGAGGAGAGCCTCAAGAGCAGGTAACACTCCCAGTGCTAGGAATCCCACAAAAACATAAAGCTAACATCTACAGTCTATACACAGAATACCTAGTGCAGACCCAGGAATTGCCTGTGATTGCTGTTTCACTCTATGAGTTCATTTGAGCCCTGCATAATTGACCTGGTGAGTAATTTTAAATAAACATAAAATAATACACTTTTTTAAGCCGTTTCTAATAACCTTTCATGGTCTGTAGTCTTCTTCCCTCTGTTTCTGACTATATTGTTCTCCCCACTTTCATAAGCAATCCTATTTGAGCTTTCCTTTGGGAATACTATCACCATGCATACAGTGCTATGTACCTATGAATATTCTTATTTGCACAAGAAATGTCAACAAATTTAAATTATAAATTAGTACTGCAATTATAATTTGGTTGTTGAATATTTTAATTAATATTTGATTTTCTTTGTATGGTATTGATATCAATTTTGCTGATAAACTCAAAGCATTGCCTCAAGTCTGAAATTACTCATTTCAGCACTCAAAAAATTTTATTTTGAGAGGCTCTTCAGAAAGTGATGTTTTAGATTGCTTCGGATCACATCTCATGCTTCTATCATGAAGTCACCATCCGAGGAATTGTATCAGTTCTTCAATATGGGATACAAGACACATGCACCTGCAGATCTGCACATCAATGCAATACTCCAACAACCACTATTTTATTTATTCATATTTTTAATTAATCATTCCATTTGTTTACATCTCAAATAATATCCCACATCCTGGTTTTTGCTCCACAAGTCCCACCTCCCACTCCACATGCTACAACCCCTTTCTCCTCCATCCTCTTTGCCTCTATGAGGGTGTTCCTCTACCCTCTCACCTATTCCCTCCCTATCATTTCAACATCCCCCTATGCTGAGGCATCAAACCTCCACAGAATCAAGGGCCAAACCTCCCATTAATGTCAGACAAGGCCATTCTCTGCTACCTATGTATCTGGAGCCATGGATCCCTCCCTGTACACTCCTTGGTTGGTTGTCTAGTACCTGTGAGCACTGAGTGGTCCAGCAAGCTGATGATGTTCTTCCTATGGGGTGGAAATCCCTCTTCACTGCTCCAGTCCTTCCTCCAGTGTCATTGAGGCTCCCTGAACTCAGTCTGATGGTTGGCTCCAAGCATTCATATCTGTATTGGTCAGTTGCTGGCTGAACCTTCCAAGGAGCAGTCATACAGGGTTACTGTCAGCAAGTGCCTCTTGGCAACAGCAACAGTGTTGGGTTTGGATGGATCGCCAGGTGGGCAGTCCCCAGATGGTCCTTCCTTCAGTCACTGCTCCATTGTTTTGTCCTTTTTCTTCTTTGGACAGGAGCATGTCTCAGTTAAAACCTTAGAGATGGGTATATGGCCCTATCCCACTACTGGGGGCCATGCCTGTCTACTGGAGGTGGTCTCTATAGGTTCTCTCTCCCCTTCTCTGCTAAAACCATCCCAGTTGGGTCCTGGTAGCCTCTCTTTTCCCTGACATTGGGGACCCTCCAGTGGCTATCACCAGTTCCTCATTCCCACCTGCTACATATTTTTATTCAATTTCCTGACCCTCTGTACTTCTCTCCTGTCCCCTGCATTACCTGATACTGCCCTCCTTATTTCCATTCCTTCCTCTCCCTCCCAGGACCCTCTCCTCCAATTCCTGCTATCATTCTGTTCTTCCCTCAATGCAGGACTGAATCATCTATACCCTGGTCTTCCTTCCTTCGAAGTTCCATATGGTCTGTGGGTTGTATCATGGGCATTATGAGTTTTGGACTTAATACCCACATTTCAGTGAATATGTCTGGGTTACATCACTCAGGGTGATATTTTCTAGTTCTATTCACTTGCCTGTGAATTTCATGAAGTCGTTGATTTTAATAGCTGAATAGTATGCCATTGTGTAAATGTACCACATTTTCTGTATCCATTCTTCTGTTTAGGCATGTCTGAGTTGTTTACAGCTTCTAGCTATTATAAATAAGGCTGCTATTAACATGGTAGAGCATGTGTCATTGTTGTATATTGGAGCATCTTTCTGGTATTTGCCCAGTACTGGATATAAAATTAACTCTAACAAATCGGTAACCATCCTCCACTCAAAGGATAAATAGGCCGAGAAAAAAGTTAGGGAAATGACACCCTTCACAGTAGTCACAAATAATATAAAATATCTTAGTGTGACTCTGATCAAGCAAGTGAAAAATCTGTATGACAAGAACTTCAAGTCCCTGAGGAAAGAAACTGAAGATCGCAGAAATTGGAAACTTCTCCCATTCTCATGGATAGGCTGGGTTTATATAGTAAAAATGGCCATTTTACTAAAAGCAATCTACAAATTCAATACAATCCCCATCAAAATTCAAATTCAGTTCTTCATAGAGTTATAAAGAGCAATTCTCAAATTCATTTGGAATAACAAACTACCCAGGATAGCAAAGATTATTCTCAGCAATAAAAGAACTGAGGGAATCACCATGCCTGACATCAAGCTGCATTACATAACAATAGTGACAAAAACTGCATGATATTGGTACAGAGACAGGCAAGAAGATCAATGGAATAGAATTGAAGACTCAGAAATGAACCCACACACCTATGGTCACTTGATCTTTGACAAAGCAGCTAAACTGTCCTGTAGAAAAAAGACAGCATTTTCAACAAATGGTGCTGGTTCAACTGGAGGTCAGCATGTAGAAGAATGCAAAATGATCCATTCTTATCTCCTTTTTAAAAGCTCAAGTCCATGTGGATCAAGGATACATAAAACCAAATACATTGAATCTAAGAGAAGAGAAAGTAGGAGAAAGCCTCAAACACATAGGAATGGGGAAAAGTTCCTGAACAGAACACCAATGGTTTATGCCCCAAGAATATCCACAATTTTAATATCAAAGACTTATCATGGTACATTCAATATTTTCTACATCAACTCTGGTACAAAGTGTCTTATTGAATACATGTTAAGGAGTCACCACGTAGAATACGTTCTTATGTTTCTAAAAGCATTAGTAGTGACTTTAAAAGGAGATCGTAAGAAAATAATCAGCAGAAATCTAACTTCAGACAATCACATTGTTATAACTTGACACAAAATCTCTTTCCAAATCTGGTGTTTTGTAATCAGTGTAATGCATATTCATTGGCTTAGCCTTTATGGCTAATTCAGTGAATCTCAACCTGTGGCTTGTGACCCCTTTGAAAAATCTCTATCATTGAAAATATTTACATTATATTTCATAACAATACAAAAATTAGTTATGAAGTAGCAATGAAAATGTTATGATAGGGGTTACTACATGACGTATTTAACTGTATTCAAGGGTCACATCATTAGAAAGATTGAAAACCTAGGGAAATGCATGGATTCTCTTCTAACTAGTGGCAAAGGAAGAATAGAGAATTGTAATTTAACAGTGCTGGAGAGAGACCAAGAGAACCCCACAGAAATGTGAAATTACTGTTGATGGTCCCAGCTGAGGTCCCAGCCAACATCAGTGACCAAATACGCAATCAAAATGCCTTTATATAACTTGAGTCCCACAGTCACTAAGTTTTTTGTGCTGAGGCCTCTGCCCTTGAAGGAGAGACAAACCCTGATCTCTTTTGTGACTTGTCTGACCTACAGAGTCCATGTGTGTAATGAAATGGTTGCTTTAAGACACTACATTCCAGGCAATGTTAAAAGCCATATGAATAAGTAATGATAGATGAATTTTTCCAGCAAGTATTTCTTGTCAGCCAAATATCAAGTCACTGAGGGAACAATGAGGCACTTAACTCTTCAATGTGATCTGAGCAGTTTACTCTGGAAGATACATTTGTTTGAATGTGTATTATTAATATTGGTATATTCTAGTATGATATGATGTAAAAAGAGATTTGAGTATTTACTTATATTGTACATATGCAAAAAATGCAAATTTTTTTTAAAAAAATTTGTTTTAAAAGGCAAATTCTGTGGAAGATGTGGAAGCCAACCCTGTGGAGGAAAAACGTAGGATGGAGATCGAGGCGCCACAGGCTCCTGTGATTCCCTGCAGAGTCCTGATCTGCTGTACACACATTAGATCTAAATTGGCTCCCCGTACACCATGCTGTTGCGACAGCAAAAAGGAGCTGAGGCCAGGGTGGTGGCTCCATTTTCACAGAAGTCCGCACAGGTGACCATACTCTCCAGAGTCCTTCTGAGTTACCTCATTAGACTGGGCTTTCATTGGAGTGCTTTGTGGGGAGATACAATTGATCAAGGACGTAGGGGCTTGGAATTGGCTAAAACACTGTATATAAATTTATGTGCTGGGTGTTAAACTCAGATCTTCACCCTGATGCTAGTCTCCAGAGAAGAATTTCCGGGGATACGTCATGTGACTCGGTCTCCTCCCTGCCCCCCCCTTAGTCTTGTTAACAAAATACTAATCTAATTGAACAACATATAATTATGTGTCTCAAGGAAAATAATGGCACAGAAAGGAAATGTTTAGAGTAAATTAAGTTCAAATTAGTTTGTGATTTTACCTACAGTATTTCGGTCAGGAATTCATTCATACTTTTTCTTACTCTAGTTGCAAATTAAAGCCGTCTCTTCAGAAAACAAAAATGATGTCCTTTTATCTCCATCAAATAATGGCTAAAAGTTAAAAAAAATAATAGCAAACATTCATTTCAGCACGTGGAAATTCTTCACTAATGGAATTATATGCTGATGTTGACAGTGTTGAACACATTTGAGAAATGGTGAGGACCTCAAGATGTTTATTTGTCTTATATTATTTGCATAACTGCACTAAATATCATCACTTTTGTATAACTGCACTAAAAATCATCACTTTCTTACCGGGTTACATTCAGAGATTATTTTTAAAAATGTATCATAAGAACATGTATACTCCAGAATCCAAAGTCCTATAAACTCAAACAACTTATAAACACATTGAAATCAGTGTATTAGACACATATTTTATGGTAAATACCATGAGTATACATATTTGAGTGGGGGAGATGAAAATATTTTAATCATAATAGCAAATAGAGATGATTATCTCTGTTCTAATAGAGACTATTATTTTATATCTTATATAATATTTTATTTATATTATATATATTTTTATCTCATTTATTTTATAAAGATAGGTGTTTTTTTCCAATGATCCTCTATTCTTTAGTATTGATATGTCATTCTTATACTTCCAAAACTAAAAGAATAATTTTAAAACAGGTGTGTGATGATTCATGTCTCTTATGTATATAATTCCTGGAGCAGGATGATTTTAAGTTCCAAGCCAGAATGGGGTACATAGATAGTTCTTGATGGAAGAATGGAGAAGCCTTAAAGAGAAAGACATGGACTAAATTGTGATAATAATAAATGTCATGATACTCAAATTTCTTTAGCCTATGTGATAAAGACATTCCTTTCCTTTCTTTCTTTGTTTCTTTTTTCTTTTTTTATTTAAATAATTTATTTATTTTTTCTCAAATCATAATTCATTCACACAGGGGTTATAAACACAGAAAGGCAGGATGTGGGGAAGGGGATGACACTGGAGTATGGGTGTCCAGGGGGAATACAGATATCTTTCAGAACTGGGTATCAGCTGGGTGAAGGTTCAGGGGACAGGTCATTATGACTCTGCCTATGACTCACTTGTCCTTATCTAAGTTGGTTGTCTGCCTAGGCTCCCTATTTACAAGGCCTATGACTAGTCAGGCTGGTAAATTTCCACAAAAGCTGCCTGTTTACAATAGCTTATAGCCATCTGTTTCAGTGTTTTTTTCACAGAGACCCAAGACTTGGTGTTAGTATATATATATGACAGGCCTATTGCTAATTTTAGGCCTATGGCTGATTTTAGGCCTTCAGTGTGTCAGCAGGGCTGCCCCTGACATCTCCTCCGTTCTCTAAGTATAGACGGGCAGTGGCAATTTTATCTTGCGAAGGCGGGGATAGAGGCCTGACCTCCATTAATTGAAGGGGACCTTGTAATGGCTCCGGTCCCCCTGTTGTTGTCCAGTGAGGCATAAGGTTCATTTTCATTAGAGACTGATATACATACAAGTCCTTAATTGGTGACTTTCGTATCTTTCTTGGTTACATAGACTCATGCATCTATGGGTAGCATGTCAAGTGAAATTATTTTGTTCTGTCTGGCTGAAGGTCTGAAGAAATTTTCCACTATGAATTTGTGTATCTCAATACTGATACTGATATAATCATACTGGGTGCAGAGTAGTTAACACTTGCTTAGTAAACAATTGACAATGTCAAATCTGGCCTTCAAAATAATAATTCTTTTAATAAGAGTATTGATACTCTTATTAAATTTAATATATATAGTAATGCACAAACACACACACATATATATATATATACATATACATATACACAAAAAACAGCCTAATCAATTTAATGACACAAGATACATTTCTATTATGTGTAAGGTTCATGGCTAGTTTTTCTAATTTTATGAAAGTAATATTCAATATTCTAAACTTTCATTAGTCACCAACATCACCATATCTTTATTTGAGAATAAACAGTTAGTGGATATCTTTTACATATAGGGTATTTTTGAGTGATCTATGATGATTTTATGAAAATAATGAATAGCAAGTTTCTAGAATTCTGAATAGAAACAGGCAAAAGTATTTTCACTGTGAAAGATACCCCAGAAAAGACAGATAAATATAATTATGTCATCTGAGTGTATATTAATGTATGCCTTGAAGAGGCTTTTAAAGTGTGAACTGTAACCTTTTTAGTAAGGTACTTGGTTCATTGATAGCACGGACAAAGTATCATGGACCAGTAGGTAGATTATTAAACAGTCTCTTCCTTGCTGCAGTAACCATTCATAGAAAACTTATCCATCTCTCTCACTTCTGTCACATACCAGATTGATTCAGTATTACTTCCCTACAGATCAACTGTGGAAACTTTTTCTCTTGATTATCCCCTAGCTTGATTAAATTAAAAAAAATAGATGGGGTAATCTTCAAAATATAGATATCAACTAAAGGAAATGACTTGCCCTATCTTAGAAACTCTCAGTTGCCTGCAGTTCCTTTAATCCCCTCCCACACCAGAGACCAAGCTTAGTTTTGTGCTGGTCCAGCACAGACAACCATACCTGTTATAAGTTTATCATTGCAATGGTTATTCCATGCCCAGAAGAAAGAGCTCCAACCCATCCAGATGGGCAGACAGATGGCCCTTGTTAAACTCAGTGAGCTACAAAACAAAAAATAAGGCATGACTAAGAGGAAAGGGCATATAGGATCGATGAGGAAGGATTGCTGGGGGTAGGAGACAGAAAGAGGGTGTGAAGAAGTGATAACAACAGGCTGAATTATATAAGTGAATTATATAAATTTATCAAAGAGTAAATTTCATTAATAAATAATTAAACTCATGCTTTGCTTGTCATTACACTACAACTCATATGTTTCAGAAATATTATTTCTGAGATGGGTAAAATGAGGCTACAGACAGGACTGTAGAAAAGTTAGCATGTACACCATGTTTCCATCAGTATGAGATACACAGCAAGTACTTTGTGCATGTAAGTTCTGTGTGAGCAAGCACTGCTTTATTTATCATTTATGCTGGGACTTGAAAGGAGACTGCAGATGGAGCAGAGAACAGAACAGATGAGTAAGGATGACTTCAGAAGACAGCTTCTACTTAAAAGAAATCCTTTACAAAAAAATAGAAATAATGCCATGGAAGTCACCATTGTGCCAACGATGGACCAGTTCAAATAAGGACAAAGCCATCTGGGAATTTAAACTGGGAAGGTGATTCACTGCAAGAATTCTGCAATGGGAATTTAATTAAACCAGATTTGCTATGCTTTTATAAATCAGTAAATTGGCAAATAATTGTAAATTATGTATGTGCAGAATTTTTACATTTTGGTGAATATTGTGGGACTGAGGAAATGGCGTAGCAATGGCAAGCAAAGCTGGAAGCCAGAATAACTAGGCCATGGGGACTAGCTCATACCTCGTACCTAAGAAACTGGGCAAGTTGTAAAGTAGTATTAACTATTTTCTAACTTTGAACCTAAGGACAAATTAAGGCTTTACATGCCAGCAAAAGGAGTACTTTTGGGTGATATGAGTGACATGTATTAAACAGATCTGCTTACTTTCATAAGCAATTTTTATTAATATATATAGCCATGACAAAAGGTAATTTTTCTTTCATCTGTTTAAACAAAAATCACAGGAATGAAAAACAAAACAAACTCAGAAAAAGTGTAACATAAAATAAGACAATTACATAGTGTCCCACCTCTTAGAAATCTCTCAGGGGACATTGATTTGGGGGTTTTACTATGGTTTCTGAGTCTGTTGACACTGTGGTTTTAATGGACCCTTGACAATAGAGTTGGCATATAGTCCAGAGCATAGGGTATAGTGAATCCTGAATTATTTCAAAACTGTGGCATTCAAAAGAAGCATTAGTTAAGGCTTACATTCAAACGTGCATTAGGTAAATAATGTGTATATAATTGAATTAATTTTCTAAGATATTAAGACTGTATTTGAGTGGGCAACTTCTATCTCATCACACTAATCCAATAAAATATCAAAAGGTACATTATATTTGTCCAGTTCTTTCCCTTTATTGAAAATAGATAATTTGCAAATATAAGCTGATAACAGTCCTCCTACACACACACATTCCTCTCTGTTCTTCCCCTCTGTCCTCACATAAGAAGCCACATCCTTTCTATTTCTCCTCAGAAAATAAACAAGTATCTAAGGAATAATAATAACAACATACAGTACAATAATATAAATAAAAACCAAAAAAAATCTGAATATGACAAAACAACCAAACAACAACAAAAAAGAAGAGTCAAAGAAAAATCACCAAAGATGCACATAGAGGAAGAAGCACACATCAGCAAAAACACCTGGTGTCATAGTTTCTTGTCTCATTACTCTGACAGTGTTATGTAATCAGAGGAAGCATAATACAAGTCATTCAGAAATTTTGTTTTTCTATTAGGAAAAGAGAAATGTATGTATTCATATATAATAATTACACAACACGTTTGCATCCTTCAATGTAAACCTGAATTCTAGAATAGTTTTCTACTTTTGCATTTGCTTTTCAAGCAATGCTCTCTCTTGTACTGGGACCAAACTCATAGAAAATATGCAAACGTTACTGTGACTGAGTTTCTAGATCTAACATAGGAATATGGACTAATCCAACAGAGATCAAGATGTTTAACCTCTTAGTAAAGTACTCATCCCTTCCTCATCACTGTAACTACTTAATTAGGTGAGTTAACACACTCTTGATGGAGTGAGGTTCATCCTCTGATGTAGGCCCATTTGCCTACATCAAATATCATATTAATGGCTACACAATTGCAGACTTATTCAAATAGATTCGACTGAGAAGCCTTTACAATGCTATCCACAAAATAACTTGCATAAATCATGTAGAGACTTTTGAGTGATAAGATGTAAATTTATTCCATCTTATAGGTAACAAGTCATTTAGTTTATCTTCAATGCTCCAGAATGACCGGTTGTGTCAAAAGAACTTTGTTTCCATTGAATAAAAGTAAATATCATTAACTAGCATTTTCTAAATGTCAAACAGGCAGCCACTGATTGAAAAAGCAAAATACTTGAAATAATATTTCTACAGTTAAATTCATGTGATTTATTTTCATTGTAAAACATATAGCAGGAATAATGTTCTTAGTTTATATTCAAGTAGTCAAATAGAAATATAATAAAAATATACTTTTCCTCTGTCTTGTGATCTTCCCACATTGAAAAGCTCTGTCCCTTGCCCCAGGAAATAACAAAGCTAGATTTTACAAGAACAGATACTTAAGCATAAATTCATTAACAATATTTTTGTTTCAATAGTAGTTATGAAGTATACATTTTCAGTATTTTGATATCAACAATACAGATCATATTTGCTATAATGCATCCAAGTACACAATACATTAGACAAGGAAAAGAGATCTTTAGATGTAACTAATAAGCCAGAGTTTGTCCCAAATTTCTTGTATGAAAACAATTCAGAATTTTGGTCACTAGGGTCCATATTTGTAGTTCTGACCCTCTACATGTTTTCTTGAACATTAAATTTGAAAAAATGAAAAATGAAATTTTAGTCACAGTCTTATATTCTATATGAGGTATAGCATCCCAAAGATATTTTAATGTGCCTAATATATGCTTTTTATGTGAGGAACTCCATATTATTCTAACCATAAAGTGCTTGTTTTCACAGAATATAACTATTTATAGGTTTCCAATTATAACTATAAAATAACTAAAAGTTTTGTAGAATTACTATATCACTAATATGACAAACACATTCATTTTATTGCTGTCTAACTCTGCACTCATGTGATTTATCCAAGGACATTAGAAACTTTCAAAAGCCTTTCCACAAAAATGTTTCTAAATAATGATGTGTTTGTTTGATTATTTGAGACAGAGCCTCACTCTGTAGCACAGGCTAGATCATAACTCATGGACTACGCCTTAAATATACAATTATATCTCCTCTGCCTAGTAAATGATGGAATCACAGGGGTGACCCATCATACTCAGATTATATATGTACTTAAAAGCAATTTTATTTACTTGTCTTGTAAAATTTGACATATGTATGAATTTCTTAGAATAATCCAACACTTCTACATCCATGTCTATTAGAAAAAAGAATATTTGAATGCCATTGCTTTAGGTTTCAAAGACTATTCAAAACTTCTACTATAGACAATTTTGTCAATAGAACATTACAAATTACTAGATACACATGAGACATATCTTGTACATCTTTTTACCTGAATTCATTGTAAGAATTGCCTTTATTCACCCTAAGTACAAAAGCTCGTAGATCCAATTCTATTCCAGGATTCAATTTCATAGCATTGGAAACATAATGAAGTTCACGGTATTTGAAGTTAGACTTTGAAATCCTTCTGTAGTTAAACATAAAAATTTCTAGGTTAATAAAGCAAGAACACAACTATTAAGTTGATTTATATTAGTACATATTCATTATCAAAAATTATACTTCGTTGATTTAATACTAACTTATTTAGTATTATGTCTTGAAATATATAAAAAGCAATTAAGCTATTTGGGATTAATCTTTAATATGTTGTTTTTATTCAGTATAAAAATTAAGGAGTTTCTTTCCTCACTGAGAATATGTACATGATTTCTAAGCAAGGAACCTCAAGTAGTTATATTTGAAATTTTAGATTTTTTTACATTAGCTATTGATTTTTTTCTTACACTTTTAGCATACTAAACCATATAGAAGTCAATATTTCCTTAGTTAATATATTAAATGTAATGGCATGAAAATAGTATTATTGTCCAGAGCAGGTTACTCACTTTGGTACCAGTAAAAAACATCATTCAATTGTGTATATCTACAGTGCAAACTTAATCCTTTAAGACCAGATGTTTCATGACTTCTTTAAGAATCAGAACTCTTTATTTATGCTTCTTCTTTCTTGACCTTAGAGGATGCAAATTACTGGTGTAAATCGATTAATTTACTTTTCTCCCAAAATAACATACTTGAGACTTTCACCAGCCTTGAAACATGCTGAGGATTAAACAGTATAATCCTTCTTGTTTTTTCTCGTAGGAATTAATTGCAGGTTAAATCTCCACTCTTTTCATCATTTTACAAAGCAAATAGCAATAGGCATTGTGAATACTGTTATTTCTACTATAAGTGAATTGTTGGACTGGAATCTTTTGTCATATATCTTTTACTTAATAAAAATTTAATCATTTCTTACCTGAAACCCGATCCCATATATCTTGAAGAACAATGTTCTGCAAGAATACAAAAGAATTCTGAACAATATAGCTCTGAAAAATGGGACATGAATGCTTTTATGAATATGGGTATGATTCAAATAGACAAGTGCAGATAAATCTACATGAATATTGCATCTGGTTCTTTGAGTGGCTTATAATTTTGAAACTGTCACATGTCAGCAAATATAAAACACTGCCAAAAAATCAAAACAGAAGTAGATCTCCACTTCCTGCAGTTTCATCTAGTTCATACGCACTACTCATGACTCTTATTTTTCTAGTTATTACTTCTTTTTATTTTATTGAAAACTAGATTTTTTTCTCACATAAATACATCATGATTATGGTATCCCTTCCCTCTACTCTTCACCACCTCCTTTCCCATTTGGGACCACACTCTTCCTGTCTCTTTTTAGAAAACAGATTTTTAAGTGCTAATAAAATAAAACATAAAACAAACAAACAAACAAAAAAGCATCACATCAAAGTTAGATAAAGCAACAGAAGGAAAAGAGCCCAAGACAAAACACAAGAAGCAAGACCAGCTTGTTTCCACACTCAGGAACCTCATACAAAATACTGAACTGGAAACCGTAATCTATTCACTGAGGCCCCACACATGGTGCCTTAGTCTCTGTGAGTTCATATGAGCTTTGCTCATGCTGATTGAGAAGACCATGGTGTCCTGCTTCCCCTCAGGCTCTTATACTTTGCCTCTACTTCCACAGGGTTCACTGAACTCTAAGAGAAGGGATTTAATGGAGACATCAACCTAGATTAGGGCTGAGTATTCCAAGGCAAGTTTATGCAGCAAATTACTTTTGCTCTTACAAAATAGTTTACTTTTTAACTCTTCCCTGAGAGAAAAGTGGGCATGTGAAGGAAAAAGAAAACCTTTAGAATATATACTCAGATGTATACTTTTTGTGGACATAAATGGCCAATTTTTTAATTAAATAATGTTACTATAAAGTTGAAATTAATAACCGTAATCCAACACTATCAGAAGAATGTCCTTAAGACTGCCTATGATCAATGCTCATGATATAAACTATCATGTCTTCATCTCTTAAAACATGTAAGAGACGGTATCAAAGCATTTCTAAACATATGACAGGTGCTTAATCCTGCCATTATTTTCTTTTCTTAAAAAGTCAGGATTAATAAGACAGTCACCATCTGAATAGGCAATATGTAGTCTGTGAAGCACTACCGTGGCTTATTTAAGCAAATAATGCAGAGGACATAAACAATTGGTATAGGAGCAAAGAAGTTCACTTTAGTCAATGGTTAGAGTTACTTTGAGGCTTCTGTTTCGTACATTGCATTATGCTGTGAAATTGAGCATGAGTCTTGGGAAATCACCCACAGCTCTGTTTTTCTTTGTTCGCTCCTTCATTTTCTTTTCATTAGAATCACTCCTTTCTAATATGATTTTAGGTAAAGCTTCTTACTGTTTCATTGTTTATAGTTAACTCTTTCAAATTTAAGAATGAAATAAAACCTGAAAACTTGGGTTTAGATGTTCATTTATAAATATGATACTGATAATATGTTAATTTTTCCACTGACCATATTACAAAAGAATTATTATTTACAATCAACCCACCAGCATAATTATTAAGCACTCTGAAAACATTAGTTAGACAGAATGTCGTGTGGTGTTCGCGTGTAGATTTTTATTTTACACCTGAGTTAGTAAACTAAATTGAATTTACAAGTGCCTATGTCATTAGTTAATATCAGCAACACTGGAAAAATGAGTGGTGAAATCAGATTACCCTACTGTAAACACGAATATAGAAACTCCATCTTTGTAGGTGTGATTTGCATATATTTAAATTGGCATGGACATCTTTGAAAAAAAGCTGTGTATGAATTCATAATGAGCATGAACGTAGCCACCAATCAGAAAGCGTCATTACACTCTAGTTCCCACTTGAATGTTACATTACTCTTTGGGATTCTGGGCTTCCCTTCCACCTCTTTCTTTCCTTCTGATTGACTGTAAAGCAAGGACTGAAATCCTTTAACTAGGATGCGAGCCACAAACAGCACTGAGCAGCAAGGAAATCCGAGGAAACCCTTCTTTCATTTCTAGAATTCCTGGTAAAATGTTGACCCTAGACCTACTCCGTTTAAGGTTCCTGACACAACTATTCCCTACCTGAACCCTCCACACAATTGAAAAATATGCTCTCCATGCTTTCTTACAAATTCTCTTCGCTTCTCTCCAGTGTCATCAAAAATCCTTCAAATATCTCCCTTCTAGTGCCTTTGCAGGTATTTAAAAACAAAACAAAACAAAGACAAAAACAAAATAACCTTACGCAAGCTTGATAATCTGCTCCTCTTCAATAAAGAAAACGATAATAACGTTAACGAATGCATTACAGAAAATCCAACGCCAAGGATAAGCGACTTAACAAACATTGTAAGTTTAACCTGAAAACATCCTCTGCTTTATCCGCAGGTTTAGCCTCCTCTTCCACCTGAGAGCAGTGGAGGAATTTTTGTTGTCTACTAACCCCCTCTAGCGCCGAATTGGCTGCACCCGAGCCACAGCTGCTGCCAGACGGGAGATCGCCCGGCTCCACCGAGCTCAGCAGTGCTCTAGGGCCCTGCCCTCCACGCACCTCTCTCGGTTGGCAGCAGGGAGACAGCTTGAAGACTGCAGGTAGCAACACCCCTTCTCATCAGCTAGTCCTGTGCCTAGGCCCAGGGCGGAGTCCCCCCGCCCCCAAGTAAGTAGCCAGTGAACCGGCTTAGGAGCGCCCCGACCTGGGAGATAAGAGGGTGTTGAGAAGGGGTATCTCGGGCAAGGAGAGCGCACCGGTCGCCGCGCGCTGCCTTGGACTTGGCCACGCACCGCTCAGACCTCGGGCTGCTCCCAGCTTCTAGCCCGACGCCACAGCGGAACAGCGGACTATCCAGGCCCTTGCAAGCCCGACACCAAAGCTGCTACGACGATGCTAATGACCTCCATGGCTAAGTCACCACCTTACGCGGATGCTAAGACCTGGGGGAGCCGAGGCGCCAGGCACCAGTAGACTTCCTGCTCACAGTGACTCCTTTTCTTAGCCTTTTACCTCCCTATGCTTTCCAAGGACTCAGAATAGGAGAGGTGGCCACAAACCTCAGTGGCCAAGTTTGGGAGGCTGGCACTCAGACACTTCAGGGCTGACCACTACCATCGCCAAGCTGTGCCCTGGGGCCAGGAACGCTGATCTGAAACCCTCACCTTTTCTGGTAGCAGAAATGTCTCGAAGGGAAAGGTGGTGTCCAGAGCCGACAGCACATCGTTACATGGGGGAGGGGGGGACGCAAGTGCTTGGGGGACTAATGTAGCTTCAGAGATACCCAATAAACCCCTGCTACGGCCGGGGGGCGGCGCAGATGTCTCTGAGCCAGTGGTGTTCACGAAGCCACACTCGGCCCAGGATACTCAGTCAAGAGGCTGAGTGCTCAGTCCGCCCCTCCCTGGGACCACTTGAGATCCCGCTGAGCCTCATTCGCTGGGTTTCCCAGACACCAGATACGGGAAAGTTCTGGATGCCCAGGCTACCCTTGCAATTTGCTGTGTCTCCTCTGCTCTGGACTCTGCAAGTGCCTAGTTGGGTTCAGAAAGGCACTTGGGTCCCCAGAACTGCACCTTCGCTACCCGCCCGGACGACTCTACCCACCCCCAGTACCCTCCTAGAGTCACCCTCCCCCGTCCACCATCCCCTCCCCCAAACTACAGCCAGAGCTCGCTCTTGCGCGCGCGCTCTCCGGGGCCCAAGTGACTAGTCCTCGCTCGAGCGGGACACGGTGGTGGATGCAATTCCCCTCGCCTCCAGCCGCTTGGAGCTCCCCGGCGGCGCAGGCAGCAGCGTCCCCTCAAGCAGCTGCTCCTGCATCTGGGCAGCCTGGACCCTCGTGCCCTGCTCACCGGGCCTCGCGCGGGGGGCGCCCCGGGACTTCTCCTGCGGACCGGGTGGAGGAGGAAGAGGAGGAGGAAGAAGAAGAGAGCTTGGTTCAGGACCCCCATCCTACCAGGAACACCTGGCTGCGCCTCTGCCACTTCTTTTTAAGGAAGAGAAGAGAACCAGCCAGAGCCATGGGGGGCTGCGAAGTCTGGGAATTTCTTTTGCAATTTGGTTTCTTCTTGCCCCTGCTGACAGCTTGGACCTGCGACTGCAGTCACGTCTCCAACCAAGGTAAGGGACAAGCAGAAGGGTTGGGGTGGGGGTGGGGGTGCCTTGAGTACACTTGTCCACTACTGCAGGTAACTTTGTCCCTGGGTCAGCTCCTCTGGACTTGCGATACTATGAGTTCTAGAGCGCGCATGATTAGACCACCTGAGACCAGCGGCCCCTAGGGCTTCGATCCCTTCTGTCTCTTGAATTCTGTTCGAAGCTCATACATTCTCAGCACTTAGGTTCCTTCCTGGCGGTTGCCTGATTGCTCCCACTTGCGCAGTCTCCACTGGAGGTCAATCTTCATGGCACAGACCTAACTGCTTCTTGGAGATCTTTCACTAAATGGCAACATGTGGACTCTCCTCCACAGCAGATTAAAAGAAAGGTCATGACTTTCGCTGTACCCCGTACACCTGTAACCAATGATCAGCCTGTTTTCGTCCAGTAACTCTGGGTCGACCTTAGCCTATATTAGTTTCTGGACTCTACCATGTACTCTCTCAAATTATCCACAGAACAGATGCCTGCATATCGGTGTTAATGTTTCCCTCATTTGAAAGAACTGGGCAGACAAGTGTTAAATCTGAAATTTCAAGTTATGAATATCTGACTCATAAAGTCTAGTTGCTGTCTGATTTTTAGAGGACTTTTTCAGTGGGTAGTGGAAAGGGGAAGGCAAATACTATGTGAGGAAAAAAAATGATGAGAAGCATGTAAAATATTTGTGTATTTTCTTTCTTCCACTCAATCTTCCGTGAGATGTAGCTCTTTGGATCCCTGCTATCAATGTTTAAAGATATAGAAAAACGTCACCTGCATGTTCTAAATTGATTTTTACACTAGGTATCAAACAGCCATAAAAGTTTTCCAGCAGGTAGCTGGCTAGATGCTCTCACTGATACAGTGGGATCATCAATATGTCACCTGTTAGCAGAGACTCTCTATACAGACTTGAAAATGTAATACAGTTTTGATCAATTACATCTTCCTTTTAATATGTAAGGTATGTGTATAATGAATGGCCTAGAGAACGTTTTCTGAAAGTACAAATAGAGGTCAGATTAGAGTGTGCTTTGTGCTTGATAGGTAAGAGGGTGCGAGAAGGCAAGCCAAACAACGAAGGCTTACTTTTGTTACACTTGCCTATGGCCATAGTGTTTTCTCTAGAAAGGAAATAATCATTCAGAAAGAGCATTCAGATGTTCCTGTTTATAAGCAATACCATTGATATGTTTTGCTTATTTTTTATCTGACAAAATGCAATCACAAATATATATTTTTTGGAAAAAAAATCTGTATTTTTTGGAAAGCACATGCGAGCTCGACATGTCACATAAGTGATGGCTATACTTCCATAGCCTTCCACAGCACTATGTCTTCAGACTCTTGCATCCCTCATTTGGATTGTTGGTATTAATTACCCAGAAGTAGTTTAGTTTACTCCTGTGAAAATACAAAGACTTTTAAAAAATAACATGAAATCATTTACCGGTCCTTTTATTTGGAAGGAAAACAATTTTTAGAAATGAGGACATCAGATATATATCAATACTAAAACTATTAACTATCAAAATTAAAAATATGTACAGCTTGAGATTCAAGTTTACTACAAAGTTTGAAGTGATTCCAGTCTGGATTTTCCTTAATAGTTAATGCCTGTAGCACTTATGTAAGTCAGCATCAACTCTAGGCCCTGGCTGGATTCAGCAAATAAAGCACATATGAACATCCTCAAAACTAAAACGCCATACTGAAGCATGCCGTGTTGAGCTATAATGTTACAGATATTTATATCAAATGCAAGAGCTTAGTTGTGGAGTTTTTTAACCTTTTTAGTAATTATTTTATTTTGTTTTTTTGTCTTAATGAATTTTAATGATGTTTTAACCGTAATTAAATAGGAAACATCTGAAACATATTGTTTGTTTCAATTAGCTTAATAGTCTTTGGGAGTATTTCCCAACTATTCTATCAACTAAAATCCTCTATTGGAGATCACCAAATAAAACTTTTAATTTGTGTTGTAGCAATATATTAAAAATACAAATATAAACTTACTGGTACTCAAAAATAAAGTTGGATAAAATTGAGTTTGTTCTCCAATGCAAAATTACAAATTATGATCACATTTTTTTATCAGTGATAATGGTTATTTGTAATATTGTGGTGAATAGAGATTTTTGCCTGGCAAACTTAAGAGGATATTCAAATATTAAAATAATCATATAGGTCAATAATAAATTATCAGCCTCTTTATACTACTCTTCTGAGTACTTTAGAGTAAGTTTCTTAACTTAAAATTTCATAAAGAGACAGCAAATTGAAAATTAACTAAATTGAACATTATCTAAAATATAGAATGTTACAGAATTATATGAATAGCACAAAATGACACAAGTAAAAATTGTTTTTAATTATAAAAGATATAAATATAAATGTCAGATATTTGACTCATACTCAGTTTTTAGCAAATACTTTTCACACTGCTCATAATTTTATTAATATTTTATTTTTGAAGCCTGCTATTTTATAGAGAGCAACTTTTCATTTTTCTATAACCTTCCTTCTTGATTAAGGACATTCACAAAATGAAATGTCATTGCTGTGTGTCTATTTTTACCAAATGATTATATATAAAATCCTTCATGGCTGAATAGATTGGATTCACCCTCTGACCTCCTACCCCATCTTCCATACTAAGGCAGAGTCAAACAATGATGCTGACAAGAAGTGAACTACCTCCCTCTTCAGATAAACCTAAGGGAAACTTCTCTATAGAGAAGGCTTCCTGCCTTTAAGCTGACTGTAGAGCTGTGTGCTGTAAAGACAAAATAAATCAGATTGAATCTTTCTTTCTATTACCCATTGCTCTTTGAATCAATATGAAAGTAATGGTCCTTCCCATATCACTTCATCTGATTAAGCAGAAACATGATTTGTATTGGACTCTCTCATATGCCTCTATTTTCTCTTGTATTTAAAAATCACAGTATTTTTGAGGTATCGGCAATTTTCATTTATAACTTACGTTTTAATTTCTGAACATATATAACCTTGCATCACCTTACTAGTGACTATGAAACCAAGCTTGCTTCACGTGTAAGTTAAGCAAGTATAACAATTATAGTAGTTACTGGCTATCAGGGGTCTATTTATTCAAAGATTACTCTCCTTTATAGTCTAGATGAGTTGATGCATCTCTTGGGGTGCTCGTTTATAAAATTAATCAATTCACACAAAATAATTCATTAAGTCAATGTGCTTGGCTAGATGAAACAGTACATTTATTTTATTATCCTTAATGTGAGATATAACTAATTTTCGTACAATCCCGGACAAACACAAATATAAAGTAGGCATATCTCTAGTTGATTTTGCTAATTTTTCAGTTTGTATGAAATGATGGTAGGTGATTGGAAGTCGTATGTAAGTATAAGTAAACATGTTAAAGCAGAAAATATCTACATGAAAATCAATGGTCTAAAATTAGTTGCTCTGAAGTAAGGATCATTCATAAATTGTTAAAACAGAAGTAATTAGATATCATAAAAGTTACTTTAATTGGGGCAATTAGATCATCTACAAACAATATGAAGGATTCTTCAAGATAATAAAAATAATTTTCACAGACAAATTTTGGATAAGTATAGAGACGTCTGTAGTGATTGTCACAAGCCCTCTTGGAATATATACATACAGCCTAGAATTTGACTTTGTTATAAATAGGAAGTCCAATCTGTTGAGTTATTAGGAATAGCAACCAATATAGAAAGATAAAGTTGTCTTTTGTTTGTTTGTTAGTTAGTTTTTTCTGATTCTAGAGTGATTGTCTTATTCTGTACATTGTTTGCTCTGGGTTACAAGTAAACTATATCTGAAAATTTATTTCCCAAAAAAATATAGTCACTACTTCATTAAAGTTATGTTCTCTAAACTCAAAGTAACATAAATAAAAAGTATTACAAACTAATATAGTGTATTGCCTATTTTATGTTAATTTTCTAATGGAGAAAATATTATTTTAAATATGTTAAATAAGATGACATATAAGATTTTTAAGACCTAAAGATCACACAATAAATCATGTATTTGTCTACAAAACCATTCTCTATTGCACAATCCTTAGTAGCTGTCTACTAATTTGTTTTCTCTTCCACATCCTCAACAGCCACACCTCTCTCCTGGTCCCACATAAGTATTTTCACTACATGTGCCCATTTGTTGCAAAAAATAAGATTCTACTTAAAATTTAACATCACAACATTCATAGAAGCCTCCTTCCTTTGGCTTATCATTTCTTGGCAGTGTAAACATTGTAGGCATTAATATGCATAGTTAAATAGTGAAAATAATGTTACTGATGTATTTAAATGATAATATAAAATTGATTAAATATCCACAAAAATTAAGTAAATTTAGAATATATATATATATATATATATATATATATATATATATATATCACTATTTTTTAAAAAAGTTAAAAATGTATCACTGTTATCACTGCTGTATCTTGAGCATTGTTTTTAGAATGTAAAGATTAGTGGTTGAAGAAATGGCTCAGGGATGGACAATGTGTGCTCGAGGATGACAGTAACTTGCAAATTTAATATTCACAGCATTTATGCTTTTGACCACCTGGGCCACATATACATACACGTACACATTCATACACATATACGTCATAAAATATAATACACTAAATAAAAATCCCCAGCTTCTAACAAAAGAGTAAACTACTCTATAAATAAGGAAGAAACAATAAAATGAATCTTAAAAAATAATTTTTAGATGATGAAGAAAAACAAGAAGCAGGTGAGCATATTTTGTTCCCTCCATACAACCTTGGAAAATAATAATTAAAAATCGCAGAACAGGATGGATCCCCAGGTGGGGCAGTCTCTTGATGGCCCTCCCTTCAGTCTCCGCTCCATTTGTTTTGTCCCTGTTCTTCCTTTGGACAGGAACATTTCTGGGTTAAAAATTTTGAGATGGGTGGGTGGCCCCACCCCTCAACAGGGGGGCATGCCTATCTGCTGGAAGTGGGCTTTACAGGATCTATCTCCCCTTCTCTGCGCAAGAGGGCAGATACTGGATGGGTAGTGGTAGAGTAACAGGAAAGTGGGATATCATTTGAGATGTAAACGAATGGGAAGATTATTAGAAAAATAAATATTGTTTCTAACCCCCCAAAACAAATGTAAACTAATAAAAAGATTAATTCAAAACAAAAACTCAGAACAAATTGGAGAAAGCAACAGCATAAAGAATCAAGGGACAATCGTGGTTCATTAAATGAGAGTTTTGAAAAGGGCCTGTTTTGAGGTGAAATTTAAGCCTCATTCTCAGGAAAGAGAAACAAATAACTTGTTCAGAGTAAGGAATAAATTAATGCTAGAGGAAAATTATTTGGATTTTTAAAAAAAATTTTATTACTTTGATTTTTTTTACAGTCTAGTTTTTGCCCCCCTCCTGTATTCCCTCTGACTGTTCTTCATCCTATTCCTCCTCCCATCTGTTTTCAAAAGGATGTCAAGATCCCCACCCTACTCCTGAGCTCCCCACTCCCTGGATCCTCAAGGCTCTTGAGGGTTAGGTGCATCTTGTCTCACTGAGGCCAGACCAGGCAGTCCTCTGCTGCATATATGTCAGGGGCATAAAGAACTATATTCTCCATATACGAAAAACTGAGTCCAGTGTGACTAGAATTTACTGAGAGAAGAAAGGAATTGCAAAAGAGCAGCTTGAAAGACAGCAAATAGACTTAATGGATGAAAAAGGAGACACAGTAAGAACTTGGGCTCTAGAATTGTCTCAGGTAAAATGGATGCTAAAGGATCTATAGTCTATCTCAAGAGCAAAGAGATGCCTGGATGCCTGTAAGAGGCCAAGTGGAAATCGGCTAGTCAAGAGAATGGCTGTGACAGCCTGGCCCAGAGCAGCGGGAGTGGAAACAGACGACATGTAGGATAGGAAGACGTAGATAATGGGAAAACATTATTCTTACAGAGAAATAAATATGCATATTCAGCATCCCTATTGTATTTTTTTGAGAATCTTTATTATATGTTGTATTATCTCCCATTTAGTGATCTTGCTTTGTGAGTATTCATCATCTATGGGTTAAGAGGAATTGAACAAAACAAAAATGCTTCACAAAAATACTTAGCTTATTTCCCATTTTTTGTCAGTCCAAACTGACTGATATAAAAGTATAATCATATGAGACTAAGCTGTACTCCTCCATGGCCTCTGCGTCACCTCCTGCCTCCAGGTTCCTGCCCTGTCTGTGTTCCTGCCCCGATTTCATTCAATGGCAAATTGTGATATGGAAATATAAAAGAAATACCCCCAACAGAATAATTATAAAAATAGATAATGATATAATATGTGTACATTAACAGAGTTGGTGATGAGCTCCCTATGTACGACTTCTGTGCCCCTCACTTGAAAATATTATCTAATCTTAGTACCATTTACTGTCTCAAAAGACGTGTACATGATGCCGATTCATACTGCGTCATCAAATGCAATGAGCTATTTTTCTTCTTTCGCCACAGCTTTCTCTCTGTAGTTGGTTTTTTGTTTGTTTGTTTGTTTGTTTGTTTGTTTTGCTTTTGTCAGAAAAGAATGACTCAAGTATGTATGGTCTTCTACACATCATAGTGTTACAAAGTCCAAGTATCCGGGAATGAAAAGCAACAGCGGAGTTTGTAAATGTATCAAACTGTATGGGATGTGTTTCAGTGATACTGTTTATTTAAATTAAAATTCCAACTAATTCCATACATAAAATGAGACAAGTTGTTTTCAGATATTTTTGAGTATCTCTCAGCATCTTATGTAGATGAAGCACAATACACATTAAGAAAACTTTTAAGATCTGGAAAATGGAATTTAACTGTAGGTGATGTGTGGGAATAGGGACGATAGCAGACCATCCAATAAATTTTGCCAAATTTAAAACATCCCTGGGCTATTATCTACCTTCTACTGTGAGTTGCCTTCCCAAAAATAACATTTAAAAAATCATTAAAAACACATGATAGTAAAATCTCCCATAAAATTTAAGAACCACCCAAAAGGAACACAGTGTCATAAAAATGCCTAACTTAAACAATGCTTCCATAAATGTGATGCCTATTTTTAAATTCATACTATGATCATTTTTCATGTAAACATTTGTGAATATTTTTAAACATATTCAAATATAGTAAATCTTTACAGAATGTTCAATAAACAATATGGCTTCTTATAGGATACACAATTTTAGTTTTAAAGTATATATATATTCAAAACATGATCATATTATTCTTATTTACCATATTTTTTAAAGGCCTTGATACATGCTAGGCAGTAGATGTCTCATCTAATATGTTAAGTGTCTGGCCCCACATCTGGCAGGAGAAAATTGTTTTCTCAATATTAGAGTCACTAATCTGGAAAGTAGTTTAAAGGCATGTTTGTAATATGACGTATATATCTTATGACATATATACACATATATACACATACTGGTTTGTGTTCAAACCTCAAAGTAAAAGCCAACATTCTGTACCATTTTGTTGAAAACTGAACCATTATTCTTGTGTAATTTATGAAAAAGTTAAATGAGAAAATCATTCCTTCTTAAGATTTTCTATTCTTAATTTTATAGATATATAAATCTTTTTTAATTTTATAAAGTTCACAAAATTAATTAAAATACTTACGGTGTTTGTTCGAGTAAGAGATAAATATATCACCAATTTATAACTTTCTACACACTGACAGTGAAGTGGGAATTTTTGAAGGGCTATTAACTGACTTACTCCTGTGTGTTCAAAATAAAAGGATATTTATTTAAAACTCTAATTCACCTTGAATATATAAATTTCCACTTTCAAATAACATTAGACATGTTTTATCATTGTTTGGTTTGGGGTATGTTGTTTTGTTGTGGTTTTTTTTTTTAGCATTGGAGAAAAAATTAGGAGGATGATTCATGCTTTCAGCCTATGTGCTGGGTTGAAATATATGAAAAATATAGTCTTCTCCTTTCTGAGTGCACACCAGAGATCTTCAGCTGCTAGGCTATATGCTGACCTGCACTTGGTGAGCATACTTGCAAATAATTGTTCTTCCTTATATTCCATTAAGATATATCAGATGTTAATATCACATTTTAGGATCCTTGGAAATACAAGATAATATGGACTTGGAAAATCAGTCATAGGAATATAAAAAGACTTAATCTGTTGTTCTGCTCTTGCAATTTCCCATTTATGTGAAAAAAATACTTCATTTAAATAAGGATTATTAACTGAACATGTCCATTTGCTAATTACAATATATGGATTATGCATTCTCTAGTGTGACTATGCTATACTATCAAACATAATCTTTGTGACACAGGGACAAATAGATATGTATTATGCTACAGTAATTAGAATATACATCTAGAATAAGAACACTTTTGATTCATATTTATAAAAATATTAAATCCCAGTGATGGTTTTTTGCAGTTTTATCCATTTAATAAAGTTCATTGTAATCCAGAGAATAAAAAGCCTTGTGTTAGAATTAAGAATGTTCCAAATAACAACTATGTGAGAATAAGTAAAATGTATGCAAGAATAAATTAAATCTATACTTCCAGGTTAAATCATGTTGAATTATATTTGATGAGAATGAGGCTTTTTTTAAATTTTACTGTAATACTTAAGTATAACTAAAAACTATGTAAATTAGAGCTATAATTAGAGACTTTAAGTATAAAAATTGTCTAAGAATAGACATATTGCATAACGGAAATAGTTTTATAGACAAATAAATAAAACTACAGAAACAACATCCTTCAGTAAACATATCAAATAAAACAGAGATGTGAACAATACTGAACATGCCACTATATTTTTAGTTTTTAGTTTGAGTTGTTTGTTTGGATATAGCTCTCTTTGTACCACAGGATGACCAAGTACTTTCTTTGTAGCTCAGACTCACCTTAGACTCTTGACATTTCTACTAAATTAACCTCTCAATACTGAAGGTACAGTAATGTATGACCTGGTGTGGCACATGGGACTCTGAAAGTAAGCCTGTTGGCTAAGGATTCTCCTTGATGTGACATGTGGAAAAAAATACTGTAACCTATGGCTTTTCATTTCTGAAAATATAACTACCTATTAATGAAAAATAATCTTAGTTAAAACTCATTATGGCAAATCCCTTCTGTGGTTTATTTTTTTTTTTAATTTAAAGTGCACTTATATAGTGTTTACCTTGTGTAACACACATTAAAATAATTAGTCACCACTGTATATTAGGATGTAAGGCTGAGCAAGTTATAAGATCCGATTGCATAAAATCAAACCTGATTGTAGCACATTCCACCTGAAAACATGACTGTACGCAGCACAGTCTATTTGTTCTCCCATAAAATAAAGTCTGTGCTAACTGTGAACATGTTAGAGCACCAGTATACTAAAGGAGGTTCACTATTACCTTGACTACTTCATATGCTTCATTTAATGAAGGACAAGTTGTAAAGAGACCTTGATTTTTATTTAACAAACCGATATATTTGGCACTGCAAACTACCAGTATAGCAAATTACCAGCTATGATTTAAAAACCAGGTAAAATTTAGAATGCTCCAATTTTATTGTGATTTTTATGACTCCACTGGAACTACAGGCACTGAGGGGACAGTAACTTATTGTCTTACACAATTGCTCTAAAATAACTTCATTTTATAGATTCAACAAAATGTGGTTCATTCAGGTTATTAAAATAACATTTTGCTAGTTTGTTTATTTAAAAAATGTTTTTGTGTGAAAACGTTTGTAGCATTCACTATTTTAGAAATCTATTTATGGATACAACTTTTTCTGGAATTTTCAAGGATCCTATTATCTCAAATGGTAAATTTATATTTAAGAAATTGAGCTAGTACTTTCAAGTTTTAATAGGCTTATTAAAAGCAAAGTCATACTGTTTCTTTAAAATTGCTACCAAAGCATATTGTAACTTTCCATATATTTTTGTAGTGAATGTCTGAAATGATTATTTATTGAAATGAATAACAATCTTTAAATATGCAATATGGTCAATTTTGTTACTTAGATACAAACACAACAATTCTTACATTTTAAGAAGCATACATATATCTTGTAAGATTTTTGCTAGTTTCAAAAATAAATAAGCATGTATTCAAATTTAAAATAATTATTGTTGCTATGCTTCTCCACGATGCTGGGTCCAAACAAGTCCATGACTTCAGAGAGGTTACTATTCAGCTAATGCTGGCTAGAGAGATTACTCAGTGTTTAAGGGAACTTTCTGCTCTTGCAGTGAACTGCAGTTCGCTTCCCTGCATTCACTATTGGTACAAATCACCTCCTTCTCTAGTTTCAAGGGATCCAACATCCTCTCCTGTCCTTTGCAGGCACTATGTATGCAAAGATACACATGGGGAAAAGCACTCATACATAGAAAATCAAGTTAATCTAAATATTTACCCAATAAACCTATGTAAGCATCAACTTATAAAACTAAGCATGTGAATTTAATGGTGGTGAAGGTCGGGACTCCTTAGAAAAATAAAAAGTGCTCTTCTCAAAGATCCATAAGTTAATATACAAGAACAATGAAAATAAGGAGACATTTAATAAGTTGAGAATGACCGTATATTGGGCATGAGCTTGTGACTATGTGAATAAAATCTGTCCTCACTCTAAGCTCATTGCCATAACATCGAAGAGGTGTCCATGGCATCAGTGCCCTACAGATACAGCAAAGGCCATAAGAAGTGATTTGATATAAATTTCATGAATAAAATGGTCTGGTTAAGCATAGGATATGGCTTTGACTCATTGATCAGAACATGTTAACTTCAGTACCTGAAATACGATAATGAAGATGGAACTTTCATGAGGATCACAATTTTTAAGTAATTTTGGAGTATCTTGTCACCATTTAAAAGTTAAACCTTACCGTACATTGAAAGTAGAGCCATTACCATGTAAATTGTACTATGGCTTAGCCTGAGTGTGGAACTGATTATCGCATGGTATGATTTGGCTTTTCATTGAAATTTTAAATATGACTTTTCATAGCTTTTTTATTTAATTCTAGGACTGATTGTAGAATACAAAACACATTTCTTAAATTTTAGCAAATTACATGTATAGCCGGCTGTTGATTACTTATCTTTACATGACTGCAAAATTAGCAATATCTGAATGGTTTGCATGATATAAAATGTATTAATAAAATGTCTCTTTATCACTGGGGGATGCCTGGATGAATATATGCTTTCTGAGCAAGTGTGAACACTTTATGTGTAAGGTCCCCTGAATCCATGTTCTGTAGTGCACACATCTGTAACTCAAGTGCTAGGAACAGAGATGAGAAGACCATGAGTCTTAGTCTTGCATGACAGAGAGCTCCAGGTTCCATGCGGTCTCTTAGGGGAAAAAGAAAAAAAAATAAAGATGGAAGGAAGGGAGGGAGGGAGGGAGGGAAGAAGGGAGACCTAGGTGAAAGGAGGGAGGAAAACTAAGGGAGAAAAGAAAGAAAATTAAAACTATGAAGAGCAATAAAGGAAATCATCTCAAGATCAACACACATGCAGGATATCTGTATGCACACACATACAAACACACACACACATACAAACACATGCACAAGCACACACACAGATTAAATGTGTCTTCAAAGCAGGGATGGTTGTTTAAATGTATAAACTGGCTTTTGAGAGCGGAGGCAGTTTTCTGCCAAGCCTTGGTTACAGACTGAAATTCTGCCTCAAAACAAGCAAACAAACATTTCTTTAAAATCCTGTCCCCTAGTTTTATGTCTTATTTTCCTGCTCCATGGTCACTTCCTCCTTCTTAACTTTATTAAGCATTTAGTTTTCAGCAGGGCTTTAGAAAATTGGATTTGCAGGTATATTTTAAAATATTTTTTAGAAGTTAACTTACTATTTGATAGATTCTGTATTTTGTATTTGAAAACTATGCCTTTAGAAGCATGTAAAAGTAAAAATTGCTGCCAGAAGTTGGTATTTTTGAACAGAAGAAATCAATTGCAGATTACACATGATTAGCTTCTGACATTTAGATTTGTACATTTAGAATGTCAAAAAGCACTGAAAACTCCTAATCTAGCTTTTAAATTACATGAATACTCCTTATTTTCTAACATTTCCAATATTATACTATCTTTCCTTTTTCCATAAAACTATATTTTTCTAAAATAATGAAATTTATTATAAATCCTTTTCATATACCTGATAGATTTAAATAATTAACTGAAAAATAATATGCATCTTAATAAGGCAGATGAATATGCATGTGTCTATGTTTGTTCATATAACCAGACTTTACTGAGTTGAAAATTTTCAGTTTTGACACTTTAAATTTAAATGCTTACTGTACACTCTTATGCACATACCACTGCAGACCAAGCCCTCCCCCATGACAAGGATCCCATCCTTAAAATGCATACTATCCTCAGTTGAAAGTTCTACTCATGAGGTAGCAAAAGAATCCAGAAACATAAATAGAGCCTGAAAAACCGAAGACAAACAGCCAATTTCCTCCTCACTATATTTGACATTGATTGACCTGTTCTCCAACTCTCTCTTTTTTTTTTCTTGAGGTTTGCCTCATTAGTCCTCAATTGTTCCATGAAACTAGGAATGTGTTCTAGTCCAAAGCAAAAAGAAGGTGTAGTTTATACAATTTGGCTATTTTTTTACATCTCTGTTCTTAAATTAAAACGATTATAAAATTTCTGATTTTAGGTTCCAATTCTTTTTTTTAATATAATTTATTTATTTTTTTTCAAATTGTAATTTATACTCATTGACACAGGGGTTATAAACACAGAAAGGCAGGATGTGGGGAAGGGGATGACACTGGAGTGTGGGTGTTCAGGGGGAGTACAGATATATTTCAGAACAGGGTATCAGCTGGGTAAGTGTTCAGGGGACAGGTCGCTATGGCTCTGCCTATGATTCACTTGTCCTTATCTAAGTTGATATTATCTGCCAAGGCTACCTATTTACAAGGTCTATGATACTCAGGTTGGTAAATTGTCACAAAAACTCCCTGTCTACAATAGCTTATAGCCATCTGTTTCAGTGTTTATCCACAGAGACCCAAGACTTGGTGTTAGTATCTATATATGACAGGCCTATTGCTGATTTTAGGCCTATGAATGATTTTAGGCCTTCAGTGTATAAGCAGGGATGCCCCTGACATCTCCTCCCTTCTCTAAGTATAGACAGGCTGTGGCGAATCTAATCTTGTGAAGGCGGGGATAGAGGCCTGACCTCCATTAATTGAAGGGGACCTTGTAGTGGCTCCCGTCCCCCTGTCGTTGTCCAGAGAGGCATGAGGGCCATACCCGTACACTTGGTATATGCTTCACAGTCATCCCAACAATCTCTTCCATTTGTTGTTGATTGTTTTATTTTGTAATATTCTCTGACCAGCAACAGTGATTTAAACCCTCCTGAATGTTTCTCCTCTTCAACACATTTTACTATTGAGATATGCTTCTGAAGATTCATGCACACATTGTCCAAGAGGTAATAGAAAAGTGAAATATCCATTTGCCAATCACCAAATACCAGTAGCTTATGTGTGAATGTCAGTTCTTTGTGAGAGGTCAGTGACAGCTAATTGATCTTATTCTTAGTAGAGTTTACATCTTAAACAGTTTAAATCTGAATTGACTCAAATCCACTTATCTAATAGCCTGGGAAGAACGGGTACCTGCTTGATTAATATTTGTAGGAAAGAAAAAGAAAGGTATACTTAAGCCCAATTAAAATGTTTATTACATAGAATATGGCTGAAAAAAAAGCAGGTGTATGTGACTCTCTACTGTAATAACGTACTGCTCTCAAGCCAATGTTCTGCATTTTAAAAAGAAAAAAGGTGACACAAACTATAACAGACCTCACTATTCCTCACCCAGACCTGCCAACTGGGAGTTCTGTGCCTCCTTCTTCTCATAATGCTGTCCAGCTCAGAGTAAGCTGTTTAGGAGAGGAAAATGCCTCAACATAGTTAGTTGAAAGAGGTTTTGAGAATTTAAGTAGGAATTTAAGATAATTTTCCACAGAAAAGTGAGTGCCATTTGCTAGACATCATTAGGCAAGAATTTCTATGCTGGGGCACATTACAGTTTTACTAAGTGATCTGTATTGGTCTTGTCTTCAGTAAAGTTTCTAAGGTTTTTGTCTCTCTTGCAGGAGATTGGACCCAAAGCCTCTCTTTTGCATAATTATTCCACTGACTATACTGCAGAGCATTTTTCTGATGTGTAATGTGTTCTTTTCTGGTGTTTAATAGTTAGCAACCTTTTTCTATCATTTTAGTTCATTTTCCTCCATATATTATGACTTTCTGTTAATATGCTTTGCCTCAGTGTCTACCTTGATGGCAAGCATTTCTTTTGATGTTGTATTCTAGAAACCAATCAAGTAGAATGCTGAAAAATATCCATACAGTTGAATTTATTACTTCTCATTATTTATGAATTTAGTTTTCTTAAATGACAAGAAAGAGACAGAAGATTTATTTGCTTGGAAATAAGCATTTTATGTTGCAGCCACATTTATAAAAGGAAAGATTTGGGATCAAATTAAATAATCTGAAATGGGAGGATATTCAGAGAGATGACTTCATTTGTCTGAAATAATTTCTTGAGTGATATTTTCTACTTCAATAAAAAAAACTAAGTTTTTCTTTGTAGAGTAGTTGGAGAAATTTGTGTTCTTATTAAAATGATTATGAGAGTAGAAAGGATAATGAAGGAAGGCTTGTAACAGGGTGAGTTTGATGGAGACTAGCCAAGGAGACAGTATTAAAAGGATGGTTAGGATTGCCATATTTGAGACAAGAATTTGGGGGTATGGCTCCTGTACTTTTATCTTCTGACCCCACCACCTAGATCATCAAATCTCAGTGTTATATTATGCTCTGATAGCCCTCTCTTCCAGGATGATATCCCCAAGGATATCACAACTATAGCTTAGTGATTTTTTTAATTTTTTTGTTTCTTTTCTTTTTACCTTTTTTTCTTTTTTCCTAATCATTCCATTCATTTGCATCTCAAATCTCTCATGTCCAGGTTACCTCTCCATAACCCCCCCACCCCAGTCCCACATCTGCTCTGTCCTCCCTCTCCTTTGCCTCTATGAGATTGCTCTCCTAACCACCCACCCTCTCCGGCCCCACCACTCCAGCATCTCCCTACACTGGAGCTTCATAAGGACTAGAGTTTGTCCTGCTTGGGAACTCAGAACTGCTGCTGGGTCAGGAATTTTGGTTTCATCTGGTCCAGTGTCCCTAATTCCTCTACAGAAAGTAGCATGCATCTACTTAATGTGACAACAACCTCCCAGGAAATTTACAGAGGTCAAAGAAATTGGGTCAGAAAACAGATCTCTGTACAGTCTCATTAGTAAGCTCTGCATATTGATTGTACTCACAATTTATATCTAGAGGTTGGGAATGATCCCAGCTTAAGTTTGTAGTCTTGTAGAAGAGGGCATGTGTGGCTTGCTGACCAAGGCCACACTTTTTTTTTTTTTTTGCTGGGTTGACAATATCATTTCTCAAGAATATTTAGCAAATTTTATTAAAAGTTATGGGATCCTTGGAATTTTTAACTGTTAAGGATTAGGGAACATTTGTTTTATATGTGGCAAAGGGTATAAACCTACACATATTATAGAGAAAGGAGTGTACAATTAAATATGGTAACACTGTCTAACATATGAGGTAAATGGAGCATAAGAATATATAAACACGGGGCTGCAGAGATGGCTCAATGGTTACGAGCACTGACTGATCTTCCAGAGGTCCTGAGTTCAATTCCCAGTAACCATATGGTAGCTCACAACCATCTGTAATGGGATCCAATGCCCTCTTCTGATGTGGCTGAAGACAGGTACAGTGTATTCCTAATACGTAGTCATAATGCCAAAATAAGTCAGGATTTGAACCCTTGAGAGTTTAGTTCTAATTAAATATGTGTATTCACAACCTTGTGTGATGCTGTCATTGCAAAACAATTAACCTTAAATAACTGAGTGGGTGTGTTCTTCTTGCATTTGTAGACAGGAATAGATATGGACCTTGGTAGCTATTCTGCCCTTTGGAACTATCAATAATTTTAATCATTTTGCATTCAATAACCAAAGAAGTTTTCTTCTCAAAATAGTGTCTGTAGGGACAGGGAGAGCAAACCAGTTGGTGCTTGAAGTACAGATATGAGAACATGAGTTTGGATCACCAGCACCAATGAATACAGCTAGTTGTGGAGACATGTCTATAACTTTAGTATTGAGACAAGAGAATTCTAGGAGCTCATTGGCAAGACAATCCCAGCAGAATCATCAGAATTCAGGTTCAGCTGAGAGACCAGAAATACAAGGTGGAAGAGTGATTAGGTTTTTATATCAATATTTTGAAATATAACCTGCTTAAGTCTGCTATGCAGGGAAAATAACTTGGAAGGTAAGCTGGCACAGGTGCTGGGTAGTACCTGTTCTCTGTACTTACAGAGAGAGATGAACTGAAAACCACCAGCATCATTGTGCTCAGCAGCCTCTCTTTCCATGTACTTGTGAAAACACATCAACAAGGGAGGGTTTGAACAACTTGGAAAAGGAAATAAAAAGCCAAATTATTTCTGACTATATGTATTGATTTTATGCTACACTTTATCTTTTTAAGTAAATACAAAAATTATGTACTTATTTTGCTAATGCAGTTTTCATCAACAGTAATTTGTATACTAGTTAATCAAACAAATTAGTAACCAAAAGGAAAAAAGGAAAGATATTTTTAAGTACTAGATGAAAAAGGAAATTTCATACAACTGCTAGAATTAACAAAATACAAAGAAATTAATTTAGGTATTTTAATGTCTTATTGTAAATTCTGTCAGTATTTAAAAATAATTTTAAAACTTATACACTTAAAAATATTAGTGATCTAGCTTATAAAAACCAAAATTATTTAGAAAATATCTTTCTAAAAATTAGTTTTTCTGAATTATATGAATTTTAAGTTTTAACAAAAGCCAAAGACAGTAGTTATAATTTTAAGGAATATTGTGCCTTTTTTTGATTGGATGTTATATTTACATTTCATATGTTATCCCCTTACCACATCCCCCACCCACCCAGGAACCCCCTATCCCCTCACCCCTCTTCCTGCTTCTCTGCGGATGTACCCCTACCTACCCCCCACTCCCACCTGCCCACCCTCAAATTCTCACCCCCTGGGGTGTCCAGCCTTCATGAGACCAAGGATCTCTTCTCACATCTATGCTCAGGAGGGCCCTCCACCCTTACATATACAGGTGAAGCCATGGATCCCTCCCTAAGTGCTCCCAGGCTGGTGGTTTAGACCTTGGGAGTTCTGGTTGGTTGGTATTATTGCTATCCTCATGGGGCTGCAAACCCTTTCAGCTCCAAAAGTCTTCACTCTAACTCTTCCATTGGGAACCCCATGATCAGTTCAATGGCTAGCTGTGAGCATCTGCCTCTGAATATGTCAGACTCTTGCAGACCTCTGAGGAAACATCTATATCAGGCTCTTATCAGCATGCACTTCATGACTTCCACATCAGCATCTACCTCTGGTGACTGCACATGGGATGGATACTCAGGTGGAATGGTCTTCAGACGGCCCCTCCTTCAGTTTCTATCCCTCACTTTGTCTCCATATTTGCTCCCTTGAGTATTTTGTTGCTCCTTCTAAGAAGGACCGAAGCACCCCAACTTGGTCTTCCTTCTTCATGAGCTTCATGTGGCCTGTGAGTTGAATCTTGGGTATTTCAAGGTTCTGGGCTAATATCCAATAATCAGTGAGTGAATACCATGTGTGTTTTTTTGTGATTGGCTTACTTCACTCAAAATGACATTTTCTAGTTCCATCCATTTACCTAGGAATTTCTCGAATTGATTGTTTTTAATAGCTGATTGATACTCCAATGTGTAACTGTACCACATTTTTTGTATCCATTCCTCAGTTGAAGGACATCTGGGTTCTTTCCAGCTTCTGGCTATTATAAATAAGGCTGCTATGAACATAGTTGAGCATATGTCCTTATTATATGTTCAAGCATCTTCTGGGTATATGCCTA
>NW_021621192.1:36118-45557 GCF_004785775.1 Grammomys surdaster
GAGGATCCAGCTATACCACTCCTAGGCATATACCCAGAAGATGCCTAGGAGTGGTATAGCTGGATCCTCAGGTAATGCTATGTCCAATTTTCTGAGGAGCCACCAGACTGATTTCCAAAGTGGTTGCACCATCTTGGAATCCCACCAACAATAGAGGAATGTTCCTCTTTCTCCACACCCTTGCCAGCATCTACTATCACCTGAGTTTTTAATCTTAGCCATTCTGACTGGTGTAAGATAGAATCTCAGGGTTGTTTTGATTTGCATTTCCCTGATGACTAAGGATACTGAACATTTCTTTAGGTGCTTCTCGGCCATTTGAGTTTCCTCAGTTGAAAATTCTTTGTTAAGCTCTATACTCCATTTTTTAATAGGGTTTTTAATTTGGTTGTCTGGAGTCTAATTTCTTGAGTTCTTTGTATATATTGGATATTAGCCCTCTATCAGATGTAGGATTGGTAAAGATCTTTTCCCAATTTGTTGGTTGTCATTTTGTCCTATTGACAATGTCCTTTCCCTTGCAGAAACTTTGCAATTTTATGAAGTCCCATTTGTCAATTCTTGATCTTAAATTAAAGCATATGCCACTGGTATTCTATTCAGGAACTTTTCCCCTATGCCCAAGTATTTAATACCGTTATATTTTATTCTATAGAAAGGCCATTTAGCATATATATTTTTCTCTATTGGTCATATTTATAACAATTTCTGGATAGATTAAAACTGTTAAATACTGTGTAATCCATCTTGATTAAGGAGCAATAGCAAGAAGTATTCACCGAGTGTCATATACTTTGGTAGACTTCTTTTAATTCTCTCAATTTGGATATTTCACAGTGACATATATACATATATACATATATACATAATTAGTTATAAATATGTATTATTATGTATATATATATGAATTATTATAGATTGTTTTCCAATGACAGATCTACGAGACTGATTCCAAATAATTGGATTTAGTGTGGCTTAGATATTATTTAGAACATTCATTTTTAATTATGATGCAGAGCTCTGTACCAGTTCTTCTGGTTCTTCTACATCTATACTATGGCTATTACCTTGGTGGTTTTGAGAGACTCTCAATGGTAGGAATAGATATGTGTATGACTCTTTTGCCTAGTCTTTTTACCATTTTTTCCGGTTGTGTTGCTTTCTTCTCTGTGACTTTATCCATATATCAGATTGTTATGTATTTTTTTTCTCTCACTCTTTCATTTCTCACTCTTTTCAAGTGATGGTAGCAATATGTGAATAATGCTTAGGAACATATTTTAGGCCATTAATATTCAACCAGAATGGTCTAATTCACTGAAATCATGAGGGAAACAAGCTTAAAGAAGCAATATACGTGGTTCTTAAGAAGGCACCAGGAGGATTAATTAAGTTAGCTGGCTGACATTTTTTTCTATGTGGCCTTGAGCAAATATTCTAAATCTTCAAGCCACAGTTTGCAAGTTAGTAAGATACTGACAATCCTTGGAGGCTCTATTTTACAGGGTTGTAGTAGCAGTGGAATATTGTTTGTCAAAATGTTTTGAACATTGCGAAGTACAGCACAATTGTATTAGTTCATTTGGTTTCAGAGCTGTGCTGGAACATCTTCACACACTGTCGATCAAGACATTTAATCATTCATTTGGCATTTACTGAACAAACATTAATTGAATTCCAGAAACTGTGATTCATGTTAGCATTAAACCGGGAGCCATTCAGACAAAAAGGGAAGAAAAAGAACTGAAAATTGAAGGGTAGGCAGAACGGAAGAGTTGCTATGACATGTGCTCAGGTTAGCTCGGCTGCAGCCACTGACAATGTGCCTCCGTCAGGGCTACCAAGGTAATGCACTGTCTTGGTTATGAAAGTAAATGAGATAAAATGGAAGGAGACAGAGAAGTCAGTTGTTGTACCTGGATTACACACACTCATTGCCTTTTCAACCTGAGGTAGTAACAAAATTATTGAACTGTTGTGGGGAAAATTTAAAAAGGCCGCCACGGCGGCTGTGGCGTGTCCCACATTAGGGAGAGAAGATCCTATGGTTCCAGCGGCCTGAGGGCCTTGGCGACCGCAGGCCCCAGTAACACAAGGAAGTCCTTGGTTCCAAAAAGGTTTATTGTCATGGCAGATAATAGATGGATCTAGGCGTACCCCCAAAAACTCAGGGCAGTCCCGAATTATATAGGGAGGGAGAAAGGGGGAGGATTGGGGGAGGATCTGGGGGAGGAATGTTTAATTTGCTCTGCCCTCTGGCCTTCATTAGTATGTAAATCCCTAGGGCCTGAGGCCTATAGCCTGGCCTATGTGACTCTATGGAGATCTATGTGACTGCTTTTCGGGATCCTGGATGATGGGAGGGACCGAACTCCTGCTGGTTCTCACGCAGAATTCCACGGAGAATCTCGGGGCTCTAGGCACCTGCTCAACCATGACCCAGGATACCCTTACGCAGTCCCACAAACTGTAACAGTAATCGCTGAAAATATAGTCTTAGGCAGAGCCATTATCACATCTCATTTTGTAAATGAAGGAAGTGAGATACAGAAAAGTTAAGAGATTTAAAGACCATCTTTCTTAGTTACAGTTGCATTGCTGTGAAGAAACACCATGAATAAGGCACGTTTTAAAGGAAGCAACTAATTGGGGGCTTGCTTAGAGTTTCAGGGGGCTAGTAAATGATTATCTTGTCAGAGAGCAGGCAAACATGGTGCTAGAGCAGAAACTGAGAGCTTTATATTCTGATCTGCAGGAAATGGAGAAGGAAGGAAGGAGGGAGGATGGGGTGGAAAGAGGGAGGGAGGGAGGGAGGGAGGGAGAGAGAGAGAGAGAGAGAGAGGGAGGGAGGGAGGGAGAGAGAGAGAGATTGTATTGGGCATGTTGTGGGCTTTTGAAAGTTTAAACACAACCCCCCCACGGACATACTTTTTCCAATAAGGCATTACTTCTTCAAAAAGGTCATGCTTCTTTCAACACAGACATACTTCCTTCAACAAGGACACACTTCCTCCAACAAGGACATTCTTCCTCCAAAAAGGATGCACTTATTCCATCAAGGATATACTTCCTTCAACAAGGTTACACTTCCTCCAACAAGGACATACTTTCTCCAACAAGGACATACTTCCTCCAACAAGAACACACATCCTCCGAGGACACACCTCCTTCAATAAGAACACATCTCCTAAGCAGTTCATCAAGTGAGAACTGAGCATGCAAATACATGAACTTAAGAGAACCATTCTAAATCAAACCACTACATCACCTGCTAGGATAAGAGAATATAAGAAGATATTGTGTAGCTATATAAGTTTTGCAAAAGGATATGAATAAAAATGAAAATAATTGATATATTGGTCAGGGAGTGGATGAGACTATTCACAGTTGTTCTCTCACAGAAGATATAGATATTTCCTGGGTATTAAAGGTGTATCCTAACAAATAAAAAAGCTTCTCTAACTGAAAAGAATGCTTCACAAACACAGAGGAGAAAGAGGTAAACTGATAATTGAAATTCAGTATGTTAGTTACTCACTAGTAATCATATGAATATATATATGTGTATATATATTAATTTATTATAGGTTAGTATATACAGAGACTATTCATTGGAGAAGATTGTATCTGGGAGACATGGTTTATAATGAAGAAGAGACAATCTTGAAGCATTTTTTAAAAAGAGAGGAAAATGATACTGGGTGTGGTTACACACTTACCAAGTCAAAAGAAGTTCAATGGCAACCTCCACCTAAGAGGTCCTTCAAAACCTTTAAAGTAATCCTTGGATGCACAGACTGTTTGTAAACTACAAACATGAGAATACATGAGACTCTGTCTAAAATTAAAAAGTAACTTTAAAATGTAGAAAAGGCAATTTGAAGAAATACATATGGAGGAAAGGCCTAGCTCACATATAGAGAGGTCTGAATGGAGCAGAAGGATTTTGAGAGAGGTAAAAATTATTGCAAGGCAATCCTAGATTAAGTTTACTCAGCTTTCATCTTTATCCTTTCTTTCCTGTTTCTTTGATGAAATATCCTACCAGTAGTAACTAAATGGGGAAAGAAGTGTTTCTTCCATTCACAATTCTAGGTAACAATCAATTGGAATAAAGAAGTCAGAATAGGAGAAGCCTGAGGGAACTAACTGGTGAGATGACATCCAAAGTAGAGAGAACATAGAAGTTGATTAATGGATTCCTCATAAACATTACCTTACTTTCTCCTTTCATTCACTCCACAGCACAACCTATGAAATGGCACTGTCTTTTTCAGGGTGGGCATTCCTACTTCAATTAATTCTACTAGAAAACCCTTCATAGGATATCTATATGCAAACTTAATCCAGACAGGTTTTCATTAAGATTATCTTTTCAGGTGATTCTTTATTGTGTCAAGTGGACAATTAAAACCTACCACCCTAACTCCATTCCTTGTCATCTTGACATACAAGTACATCACTTTAAGCTATAACAATCCACTCTTTATCTGCAGAGTCTCGTATTTATGTCATAGGGTAATATATAGTTTGACTATAAAAGTTCTCATAATCTTTAAACATTCTAATTCTTTTTTATTATTATTCTTTAATCTTTTTACAGTCTAGTCATTATACCTCTCCCAGTGTACCCTCTGACTGTTCCTCATTCCATTTCTCCTACCCTGCCCCCAGTTTCAAAGAGGATGTCCCCACTCATCCCTCATCCAACCAGCCCTTCCCACTCTCTGGGGCCTCAAGTCTCTTGAGTGTTAGATGCTTCTTCTCTGAGTCCAGATCTGTCAGTCCTCTGCTGTATATGTGGTGGGGCCTCATCATCTCATGTATGCTGCCTGGTTGGTGGCTCAGAGTCTAAGAAATCTCAGAGGTCCAGGTTAGTTGAGACAGCTAGTCTTCCTATGGGGTTGCCCTCCTCCTCAGCTTCTTATAGCCTTTCCCTAATTCAACCACAGGGGGTCCCTGGCTTCTATCCATTGGTTGGGTATAAGTATCTGCATCTGACTCAGCTGCTTGTTGGGCCTCTCAGATGGCAGCCATGCTAGCTCTTGAAATGTCCCAAAAATCTTAAATATGAATTACTCTAAAAATTTAAAAGTTACATACTCACAAGATATAATGACACAAAGTAAGCATTCATATTCCAAGAACAAAAGATCATAAAACAGGAGCAATCAGATCAAACCTACACCAAATTCCAGCATAGGAAACACAAATTATGTAGTTTCATGTCAGGTATCTGGGGCTTATGACAAAATTAGTCAGGCTTTTAACAGTTTGAATTGTGCCCAATCGTCCAGTTCTACCTGCTGCATATGTAGATTCTCTATAGCCCTCCCTGAAAAATATGCTGGCATCTCCAATATTCTGGAATCTGGATTGCAGTTTAAGCTTTACCTTCTTCACCAAATAAGCTGGTCCATTGCAGTTAATTCTAGCCTCAGTTATGTAATCGAGACACAGGAGGAATGTAGTAGAACTCTTGGTAAAATATCACATAAATAGACCATCGCCCATCTTCCGAGAGAGTCCTTACCCCACCTCTGAAACCTCATTATCTCAGAAAACTATAGTGTGATTTTTTCAGCACTACCATCTTTCCATGTATCCCAAGGACTGGCCAAATTAAGCTCTGACAATGAAGTTACCAGCCTTTCCAGTCCAATGTTACAATCTCTTTCATGCTTCTTCCACAGAAGAGGTCCAAAGGCTTAAAACCCACATGATCAGGTTTTTTACAGCAATGATCCCACTTCTCCTTACCAATGTATGTTTTAGTTATCGTTCCCATGGCTATAATAAAATGCCTTAACAAAATCAACCTGAGAAAGGAAAGATGTATCCATGTCCCAGTTCGAGGTAACTTTCCATGATGGCAGAGCAGTCAGCAGTAACAGACTGGGAGACATTCAGATTACATCTGCAGTCAGAGCAGGGGCAAGTGGTGCAACCTGCTGTAGCTCAGCTAGCATTCTTCTGTTCCTTTGGTCCAGGCTCCAGTCCATGAAATAGTAATGTGGTGCTGCCCTCAGTTGGAGCAGATCTCTTTTCCTTAGTTAGTAGAATCAAGACAATCCCACAGATGTCTTAGAGGACATTCTCTGTTATTTTAGATTATGTCAAGTTGAAAATTAAAAGCAAATCATCGTAGGCTTTATTTCCCCAGTAGTATTATTTTGATTCCTATACACTGTGATAAAATATTTTTACTAATTGAAAATGATTTTGGAACAATTTCAGGTAAATGCTTTGTGTTTATTAAGGTATTAAAACACAATAAAATGCTTTAAATTAAAACAAAATAAAAAGTCAGTAATAATTTACTTTGATTTGAGAATACTTAATTAAAATGCTAGCAAGGAATAAGTATGATTTCTCTAAAATTTTAATATATATTTAGCAATAAAGGTTTGCCAGTAGCATGTTGACCCCTGAGAGGCTCCACTCATCAGATGACTCAGACAGATAAAGACACCCACAGCCAACAGTGGGTTGAGCTTGGAGACTATTATGGAAGAATAAAAGAAAGGATTATGGGCCCAAGATGGGATGAGAACTCTACAGGAAGACCAACAGAGTCAACTATCCTGGACCCTTGGGGCTTTCAGAGTCTGAACCACCAAAGAGCATACATAGGGTGAACCTAGGCTTCCTAACTCATATGTAGATGATGTGCATCATGGACTTCAAGTGGGTACTGAACAACAGGGATTGGGGCTATCCCAAAAACTGTTACTTTACTGTGGGATATAGTCTTCTAGCTGGGCTGCCTTGTCTGGCCTCAGTGGGAGAGGAAAGCACCTAGCTTCATAGAAACTTGAAGTGCCAAGGTGGGAGGATATCCAGGGCCCCCTCACCCACCATCAGAGGAGAAGAGGAAGGGGTGATGAGGGAAGGATTGTGGGAAGAGAGTGACTGGTCGGGGGGCAGTGAGTGGGACATACAGTGAATAAGTAAAAATAAAAATAATTAAATTTAACAAATGTTTGCCTGTTTTGTATTAGACATATTAATAGTTTAATATTTGAAATGTATGCAGTTTAATCAGAAGATTGCCAGTCATACATGCTGGTGTTTTGTTGTTGTTGTTGTTGTTTTTATCTCTAATAAGAAATAAACCTTTTCAGATACTAATCTGCTAGTAACTTATTTTGATGTTGAAAGACATTCTCTTAAATGAGTCCTTGTTTATATACAAATGATACTATATTTTGTCCTTTAAATTTAACTGCATCACTTACCATGCTTCCTCTTTTAATTATGAGCTATCTGTGGAAAGATATTTAATACTATATGGCTGAGAATGTGCAAGTTCACTTAGTTGGTAGTCTTCCAATTGGACAGGCTGCTAGAGAAGTCAGTTTGTGTTCACCAGCATTACTACACAGTTCTGTGGCTTGCCTTGTAGGAAAAAATGTTTTATCCATTCATTTTAAAACTACATATTGAAAGTCTTACTCTAAAATTGTCTCATGTGTCCATTTAAAGCTTAGGATATTCTGAGAGAAAACCATGGAGTCTTACTGAAATACTATTAATGTTGGTTAGAAAGCAAGCTGTTTCTTGATTATAGATAGATTGATAGATGATAAGGAGGTAGATGGATAAACACACAGATACATAGGTAGATGCATGCATACATATATACATAGATGCTGTAATTATAATCTTATAGTGGTCCCTCTAATGGTGAATAAAATGATGGGGAAGCCATAGTTGTTAGTAAGGATGAAAGTGATAGACAAAGAATGACAAAAGGGAGCTTTCTGAGGAGCCATGATTAAAGTGTCATTGGACTGTCCTTATATTTGTGTTGTTGTTGATGTGGTCACTGCTAGACATTTGTGGCCATAGGCAATAAGTGGATTAACATGTTTTAGGAAGATAAAGCACTAGATTTTTCATCTTCTTTATATAGTACCTACTTCGTTCCCTTAAGGAACAGTCTTCGTATGGAAGCAGGGATTGAAAACCACGTAGAGAAGTGGATCTCAACTTTCCTAATGTTGCAACCCTCATGTTTTGATGACCACCAACGATAAAATGATTTTTGTTACTATATCATAAGTATAATTTTGCAACTGTTATTAATCATAATGTAAGTATCTGTGCTTTCCAATGGTTTTAGGTGACCCCTGTGAAAGGATCCTTGGACATGAACAAATGTTAAGAACACTGGTGTAGGATATGATTTCTGTCATTCAAGCAATAGGCTATAGCAATTTAAAATGGAGCAGTGACAATTAGCACTGGAAGAGCAGATGAATGTTAAGAGAACTTATATTGAACTTTAAGTAATCTGGTTTTAAGTTAAGCAATGAGATCTAATTCATTGCCTTCCACTATTTCTCATGTTTGGAACCAAGTATACCAAGAACAACTATTACAACATGCCTGATCCTGAAAATTGACAATCTCTTTGTATATTCCTGAGAGGCAAGGATTACTTCTTCAGTTTGTCTTTCTGGTAAAGAGTTAACCTAATTGTCTTTTCTTAGAAAAAATACATAATCAGTTGTTGATGCTTTGTACGCATCTCTAATTGAAATGTTCAAAATTGTTCCCTTTCCTTTCCACTCGTAACTTACATAATCATAGAGAGTCTTTCATGTTTGTCTGCTGAAAACATGTGTCAAGAGTCAAAACTATTCTTTCAGGATGTTTAAAGTGACTCGGTTATTTTGGAGCCTGAATTTATTTTATTGGACTTAATACTGTATGTAAAACAACAAACTTTTAGATAAGTGAGTAGAAAATAAGTCAGAAAAATGATGGAAAGAGTACCAGTAATTTAAATTGCTTTCTATCTAATTTCTATCTGTGCAAGGGTTTAAAACTTGGTTTATGTTCGCCTTGTAAACTTGACACCTTCTGTTTATATGGATGAATGTACAATAAATATATAAGTTGGTAGGAATATATCAACTGAAGCACAGATGCAAATTCAGTTTCAAGCAGAGTCTGAAATAGGACAGAAATGAGTTTGATAAAGATGTTAAAGTGAATGATAAAGAGAAAAGGCAGAGCTCTATTGTCTTTGCTCTTGATTTCACTTAATTGGGGAGAAAACAGTTATGAGCTGGTATAGAAAATATTTGCCTGCCATGCAAAAGGCCTTAGGTTTCAATATCCATTTTAATTTAAAGAAACCAGAAAATTTTAAAGTATAAACAAATGCTACGGAAATAATTTATACCTTTATGCATTTTTCTCATTTGTAAACACACCATAGTTGGTTTAGTTACTTTTAAATTACTATGACAAAACACCTTGAACAAGGTGTTAGGAAGAAAGGAAGGAAAGAAGGAAGGAAGGGAAGAAGGAAGGAAGGAAGGAAGGAAGGAAGGAAGGAAGGAAGGGAGGGAGCAATGGAGGAAGGAAGGGAGGAAGGAAGGAAGGAAGGAAGGAAGGAAGGAAGGAAGGAAGGAAGGAAGGAAGGAAG
>NW_021621192.1:45567-222192 GCF_004785775.1 Grammomys surdaster
AAGGAAGGAAGGAAGGAAGGAAGGAAGGAAGGAAGGAAGGAAGGAAGAGTCTATTTGAGGCTTAAAATTCCAGAGGGATACAGTCCATCAAGACTATCTGGGAAGCCCGGAACTGATATACATGACTACTGGAGATAGAAGCTGAGAGTTGACAGCTCATATCTTGATCCAGAAACAGGAAGCATAGAGAATGTGTTTGATATAATGAGAACTTTTAAACTCTGGAAACTCTCAGTGACAGACTTCCTCCAGCAAGGCTATGCATTTTATGACTCCCCCAAAAGCTTCAATTACTAGCAGTCAAGTAATCAAATGCAGAAGACTATGGAATGACATCTGTCATCCCAACCCCACCACATAGCAATAGGATTGAATTTCCTAGATGCTTTTGGTTTTAGTAACAGTCTGTGACTAGTCATCCCAAAGTTTGAAGTCAAAAGAGATGTGCGTGTTCGTTAAGTAGTGCAACAGTGGCACCCAAAGAGGGTCATGTCTTCTTTAGAAGCATTGGGTGCAACTCTGGTCTTAATACCACCACTGAAATTAGTTCTGTCCAAAGCTTTAACTGTCATTCACTCTAGGTTAAAGTATTAGGCCAGAACATTCTAGTGAGCATGTATGCCTTTGTTACTGCTCCCAAAAAACCAGGAGAGAAATATCTGCCCTGTTCACATTCTCTAGTAAGAGGCAGCTTCTCATCTATTCTGGGATTTTCCAGAAAAGGATGAGAGAGTTTAGGCAAGAAGCACCCTTCCATTCCTGAGAACTTATACATGAATATGTCAACTCAGAAAATATTTTATGTTTTATTTTTAGTTCACAAAAATCATAATATTGGCTTAAATTTCATGGATACCTTTGTAATGTTTTCTAACATGTAAACATTGTGAATAATCTAATCAGAGAAATTAGCATACAATTTACCTTAAATATTTGTCTTTTTTGTAGTGAATATATTTTTGAAATCTTTCTTAGCTGCTCAAAATGTATACTGTTATTTTTAAAAGTATATTTAGTTTATTCCTTGAGATTTTCATGTTTGTAAAATGTATTACAATCATAACCATCCCATTTCTCCAGGAAATGCCCCTTGTACCCCATGTTGTAGATCTCCCACCTCATATCTTCTTCTTTTTAAAAAATATACATATCTCACAATATCCTGTCATTACTGCCTCTGTGAAGTAGGTGGTCAAGCTGCTATACAGTATATATGTCAGTATATATGTCAGATTTTTTTTTGCTTCTTCTATTGGTAACCATTGACCAGTATTTATTCATTCTCTGTTCTCTGTATATAGTCTTTGTTATCACTTTCCTGCTCTTTACATCCTAGAGTTTGACATTTTAAAATTATATAAGTCAGATCACATAGTTTGTTTTTAGCTGCCTGGTTTATAGTGTATGACATGCCATCCTTGAGTTAATTCATGTTGCTAAATTCAATGGAATTCTGATTTTGTAGAGCTGAGTAACTTCCAATTCTGGATTCACACCAAATTTTATAAGTCCATCTACTTGCTTATAGACACATTTATGGCTTCCATATCTTGGGTGTGGTAAATATAGCTGTACTGAGCATGGGTGTACATAGGTCTCTTCCACCTTCAACTGTTTCTCTTGTATATTTCTGCAGTAGGAAGATTACAATAACTCTTAATCAAAGTGTATCAGAGATAGAGGTGTTATATCAGTCTCATACAGAAAATGATGATCTCTATCCCTGGCTTCAGGATGAATTGACAAGATTTACATGAGCAACAAGATTGCGTTCACTAAACCAAGAATCAGCATTTTCTGATCTTTCCCTATCCTTTATCTATATTTACTGTGAGAGGACAAGAGTTACAGATGACATTTTTGATGACAGAAACAAATAAATTTTAAATCTATACGAAAGATTACATCTATTAGTTCAGGTTCCCCAACCTCTAATTTATATTTTCCTTAGTAGTACATTTTAATTACAATCTTACAACAGATTACACTACCATTAAAATATATATTAAATTTAAACTTTGTGCTAATTTCCCCGAGTGATTAATTTATTACATCTCATATTGAGCATTAGGAATTTTAAGAGTTTATCACAGCATAGCACTGATCACTCTACTTTTCCTTTAGAAAAACCTTTGGTCATCCTAATAAATCCAATTTCAATATAAAGAAGAATATTTCTCTAAAATAAAAACCAGGAGCATTTATTTGTCGAAGTAATCTATATCTATATCTATATCTATATCTATATCTATATCTATATCTATCTCTATCTATCTATATATATATATATATTCCAAGTAAAATATATATATTTGATTCTCTCTGAAATATAAATTTTAACTTTAGTTTATGCAGACATTTTTAATATGAGACTCTATTATATATCCAATTCATATAAACAATTTGGAAGCTCAATTTGAAAGCATAATTCTTGATTAACTTCTGAGAGTCCATGTAAGGGTTTTCTTTGTTGTATTCAAACACACCATCTGGCTTTTTTTTGTTTGTTTATTTTTGTTTTTCTAGCCAAACAAAAGCTATTAATGTTTAAGAATTGCATAGAATTCAAAGCAGAAACTTCAAACTGCTACTCACATCATACCCCTAGTTAAAGTGGAGGAAAACGTATGCAAGCAACCTCTTGTTTGCTCAATTGTGCTAAGATCAGTTTCTCTACTCTTGAGCAGTTCAAGAATCCATCACTACTGGAGCAGAGACTGAAGGAAAGGCCATCCAGAGACTGCCCAACCTGGGGATCCATCTCATATACAGTCACCTAACCCAGATACTATTGTGGATGCCAAGAAGTGCTTGCTGACAGGAGCCTGATATAGCTGTTTCCTGAGAAGCTCTGCTAGAACCTAAGACATACAGAGGTAGATGCTCACAGCCAACTAATGGACTGAACATGATGTTCCCATTGGAGGAGTTAGAGAAAGGACTAAAGGAGCTGAAGGGATTTTCAACCTCATAGGAAGAACAACAATAACAACCAACAAGAAACTCCAGAGGCCCCAGGGAATAAACCAACAACTAAAGGGCCCAGGGCTTCAGCTGTGTATGTAGCAGATGATGGCCTTATTGGGCATCAATGGGAGGAGAGGCCCTTGGTCCTGTGAAGGCTTGATGCTCCAGTGTAGGGGAATGCCAAGGGTAGGGAAGTGGGAGTGGGTGTGTCGGTGAGGGAACACCATCAAAGAAGCAGGGGGAGGGGGTATGGGATAGGGTTTTGAGGGGATTGTGGACCAGAAAGGGAATAACATCTGAAATGTAAATAAAGAAAATATCCAATGGAAAAAATAAAGAATCCCTCACTAGGAAAAGAGGACCTCATACTGTGATGTGTTTCTTATGTCAGCTAAGTTAATTAGAACATCCTGTCACCACAGACAGGAGACAGATGAACCTCCTGTAGAACATTTCTCATTGAGGCTCTCTTCCCAGATGACTTAAGGTGTGTCTAGTAGGAGATGGAAGCCAGTCATCTGCATGAGTTATTTTCTTTTACTGTGAAAAACACCATATCCAGAAACATACTGAATTAAGACTCTGTCGGGGTATCTGTTCCACAGGGATGATAGTGCATCATGATGGGAGGCATACATGCATGTGGATAAAACTTTCATTTTATATTTGTTATGAAAATATAATAATATAGAGTAAATTAGACTAGATTGAATATCCTTGATCATGCCATCTTCATTATTTTAGCTTGTAACTAGAAGTTTCTTTTGTATTTCATATCAATAAAGCTGCAGGCATATGATTTCATCTGAAAACAAAAAGTAGCAAAAATAGTCTGTAACCCCATAGCTAACTGAAGACACATTACCTGTTTGGCTTATGTTGTTGGAAACACATTGATTTAAATAAATGTGCTTAAGTTGTAGACTAAGAATATTTATACAACTCTTTCTTTAAAAAAGGCAGATTCACATAGAGAGGATAAGGATATTGGTCAGTTTTTTTTTTTAATTCTGTCACAGGGGTAGCAGAGGACCATAACCATAAGGGTGTTAGATTGAAGCAAAAGACATTCTGCTAGTGATATATCGAAGATAGAACTGTTGAATCAGAGTGCAAAGAATGCTGTCTACAGCAATCATCTGACAACTAGAATTGGGCTTAAGTTGAAGGTATATAGAATATGGCTGCTCATATGGCTGGTCAGTATTTATTCATAAAATATCTAAAAGCAAAGTTTATGTTATAGATAAACCAGAACTACTTAGTTATTGTGTCATTTATGAATATTTATATAATCATTTAAAATAATTTTAACTAGTAAAACTATTTCCCACTGAATCATTCTTTACTTAAACATGGCTGTTAGTAACAAGAGGATAAAAGTATCCTTGTCAGAATAGAAACATTTCAGAGTCTTTATATTACTCCAAAAAGGTTAATCTTGTATGTTCCTTTAACTCTCTGGACTTTCTGATGTTTTACCAGGAAAAACCCTATCACTTTTCTCAAGTTTTGTGACTAAATTTTTAACTCGTTTCTATACACTTGATCCTGAGTCAGCCACCATTCTTGTCTACTCCAAAACTCATGGACTTTCTTCCATATCTGCACTTAAATTTGCCCTGATTGATCCATAAGTGATAAAACAATGTAGGCACCTTGTTTCTATTTTGCCTTTCTTAGTTATCATTGTTTCAAATGAGACCAGCTCTCTGATGATCATATTGTTTCTGTTCCAAATATCCAGGTCTTACTTTATGTAATATATGGTATTGTCTTATTTGGGGTTTCTATTGCTGTAATGAAACACCATAATCAAAAAACAAGTTGGAGAGGAAAGGGTTTATTTGGATTACACTACCCTATTGCTATTCATCACCATCACTGATAGAAGTCAGGACAGGAAATCAAACAGGGCAAGACTTAGAGGCAGGAGCTGACACAGAAGATATCAAGGGATGCAGCTTAATGGCTTGCTTCTACTAGCTTGCTTCCTCTGGTTTGTTCAGTCTCCTTTCTTACAGAACTCAGGACTACCAACACAGGACCATCCATAGTGGTCTGGGCCTTTCCCTTCAACTGCTAAATAAGAAAATGCCTTACGTTGCCAGATCTTATTAAACTTCATCTGAATTGAGGTTCCCTCATTTCAGAAAACTCATTTATGTGTTGTTGACATAAGAGTAACCAACAAAAATAAGGAGATACTAAATAAATGACATATTTATGTGACTATACAAGTAGACATTACCTATTCAAAATGTATCTAGATTACAACCATCATATTTTGAAAATAAAACTCACCTATATGATCTAGTATATTTCCAGCTCAAGGGGAGGTCCGAAGGCCTGACACTATTACTGAGGCTATGGAGCCTTCACAAAAAGGGAACTATCATGACTGTTCTCTGAAAGACCCACCAAGCAGCTGAAAGAGTCAGATGCAATATTTGCACCCAACCAATGAACAGAAACTTCTGACTCCTAGGGTAGAATTAGGGAAAAATTGGAAGAAGCTGAGGAAGAGGGTGACCCTGTAGGAGGACCAGCAGTCTCAACTGACCTGGACCTCCGAAATCTCTCAAACACTGACCACCAACCAGGCAGCATACACCAACTGATATGAGGCCCCCAACACATGTACAGCAGAGGACTGCCAGGTCTGGGGTTTAGTCAGAGAAGATGCACCTAACTCTCAAGAGAGGAGAGGCCACAGGAAGTTTAGAGGTCTGGTGAGATAGGGGGTGAGGACATCCTCATGGAGACTGGGGGACGAGGAGGAGGTATGGGATGTGAAACAGTCTGAGAGTGGACTGGGAAGAAAATAAAATTTGGAGTTTAAAGTCAATCAATCAATAAATAAATAAATTTTAAAATATCTAATAATTATGAATGACATTAAACTAATTTTTATAGATCTTGTATCACATGATAAAACATACTTTTCCATTGATAAGTTATTAACTTTTTAAAGGACAGTTATTCAGAATATCTACATTTTGGTTAGGTAACTGCAGATTGTATTTTGATTTTGATCATCAGGTGAGATAAAATCCCTTTTCACTGTTGATTTTGGAGTATAATTGATGGTAATTCTGGTAATGCTTGAATGTAAGAATGTAATAGAGAATGCTCGCAGAGAAGATGTAGAAACTGTGGTATGAAAGAAGGTATAACAAAAGAACTTCACAGTAAACCAAGATGATTCCAACATGAATAGATTCTTTTTTTTTTTAAGATTTATTTATTTATTATATATGAATACACTGTAGCTGTCTTCAGACACACCAGAAGAGGGCATCAGATCTCATTACAGATGGTTGTGAGCCACCATGTGGTTGCTGGGATTTGAACTCAGGACCTCTGGAAGTGCAGTCAGTGCTCTTAACCACTGAGCCATCTCTCCAGCCCCATGAATAGATTCTTAGGAAGGCTAATTCCCAATTCATCGGGACTCCGTAGGACAAAAGGACAGGATAAAAACAAATCACATACTAATTAAGGCAAAGTTAGGACTTGCACAGATAAAAGAAATAAAATGCCCTGTATGTTCTGTGAAGTTATATTTGTCAGGTCCCTACTATCTTACCAGCCCTCAAATTAGCACAAAGAAAAAAAGAAATATTTCTGCATTAATCAGTGATTATTTTAAAGAAATAAAAATGACTTAAAGAAAGTAGCTTTTGTGATCAAAGAGAAAATTAATTTTAAGATTTAATTTGTACTATTTAAATAACACAATTAAGAGGTTGCATACGAAAAATATAAATTGCATTTTTCCAATATACTTCAAAATCAAAGTGGGGTTTTAAAAGATACTAATTAATTTGGTGAACAATAATGTTAGGGTTAGCCTCATGCTGCACAAAATTATCTCCATGAATAGTCTAAAATACAAAGGGTTACTAGCCATCAAGTTCAATAAAGCCCTTCTATTTGTAACTCTTTTAATACCTCCCTACTAAAGTCCATCTAGCTAGCTTGATAATCACTCTCAATAGATGTTGCTGGAAAGAGATATCATAGAGAGACAGAGACAGACAGACTCAGAGGAACAGTGACAGACAGAGGCAGAGACAGATAGACAGAGACAGAGAGAGGCAGAGAGACACAGAGACAGGATGAGTTTATGTGCTATGTATTGATTACTGTAGCTTTCTAATATTCATCAATAAAATCTAATGATAAGTTTCTAATTTATATTTTCAGTAAAAACTGATACACTACCTATATCATTTCTTATCAGTTCTTTCTTGATTTCACTAGGAAAAGTCAAAAGGGATACATTTCTAAGTCATATATAGTTTATAAATTAAGGTACTGATTGGCAGAAAGGCTATTTTACTGAACACAATAGATTCTGACAACCAGCTTCTCTGGTTCAGACTAGATCTATGCATTATGAGTTCTGGAGATGATTGGTTAACTTCTCATAAGAAGTAATGGTGACATGCATTAAAATTTTGACTGAAAATTGAGTGATGAATCATTACTCTCCATAAAAACTGCAAGTAAAATTATAGAGATTTAAAGTCATTCATCTGAATACTTGGAGAAAACAAAATCATAACGCTTATATGTATTAGACAGTGACTTTCAAACTTTTGATTCTGTGTGAATTCTGTGAGGCTAATATCCATTGAAAAGAACATGGTGTATAAAATTGAAATTAATGTTAATTATACTGGTCTTCAGCCTAAAATTATTTTGTTGGTTTTAAAGTATTTTTTGTTACATAGAATTATTTACACCATATTTTGCACACATACGCGTGTGTGTGTGTGTGTGTGTGTGTGTGTACACTAAGGCCTACATGTAGAGTTTAGAGGACAGCTTCTATGAGCGAGCTCTTAATTCTTACAATATGGGTCCCTGGCTTGAGGTCAAGCCATCAAGCTTGACAGAATTATGTACTTGTAAGCCTTTACCTACTGTTTCACGTTATTTCCTATGGTTGACACAAACCACTCTGATGGGAAAAAAATAAAAGACTCACAAGAGGAAGGGCTTGTTTGGCTTCTACTTCCAGGCCACAGTTCATCATTAAGGATTGTTGCATTAGGTGATTAGTGCTACTCAAATTGCCCTGGTGGCTCAGTGGCCAGACCTCCTTGCTACCAGCCCCAGTGTTCTTGATTCCCGAATGAAACACACACACACACACACACACACACACACACACACACACACACAGAGAGAGAGAGAGAGAGAGAGAGAGAGAGAGAGAGAGAGAGAGAGACTCCTGTTTTAATATGTCTATATGTCTTAATCAGGTCAGTGGCTGGGCTACTTCAATCCTTCAAGTGACTATCACACTCTCCCCTCTGATATTCCTGAATTATAACTTACTGAAACCTATAATCCATCTTAGCCACCCAGGACCCAGGCCTGCAGCCCTACTGGGCCATTATCGATCTCTGACTCTTACGTGTTGGCAATGTTGGCAGTTTCTGTCCTACACTTCTCAGGTCTGGACTATCTCCTTCCCCAGCATGGAGGTTTTTTTTTTTAAAATCTCTATCTCCCTCCTGCTTTCCTTGCTAAGGAATCCTAAAACTCCCACCTCTGTCTCCTTCCCCAGTCATTGGCCTCCAGCAGTTTTATTAGCCAATCAAAGCCATCTGGGGGCGGGGACCCTCAGCATCTTCCATTCAGAATGCAGATTCTCCTGTAATTTTGGAAATCGAATTAGCATAGGTATCATTAGAACCAATCCACAACAGAGTTTGAGAACATGAACTCAAGCAGGTACTGAGGGAAATCATAGCAGAGAGCTGCTTTCTCACTTTCTAGCTGGCCTATGCTCTCAGCAGGCTTTCTTCTCCAGCCCAGGATGACCTGCCTAGGGATGATAGCGCCTACAATGGGCTGGGGCCTCTATATTAGTTTACCATCAAGACAGTCTCCTACTGACATGCCCGAAGGCTAAATTGATCATAAAAATTCTTCACTTGAGGTCCCTCATTCCCAGCTAACTCTAGGTTCTGTCAGTAAGTAATAAAACTAACCAGTATACCTACTGAGCCAACACAATGGTCCTTAAATTCATTTTGACTGTGAGAAATCAAACACAGTGTAAACTGTTCACCTTTTGTGGTGATTTTAAGATGAAATATACAAAAGCATTCTCCAAGCGGCTTGTTTAGGATGAATCATTAAAAAAAGGCAAAGCATAGGAAAGATGCAGGTCTTTACGAAATGCTGGCATACGGGATTACTCTATTAGCAATCAAATATAATGGCACTCATGCTCTTATTTTTTGAAAAATCAAGGCTCTTGAGAAAATGGAGGAAAATGACTACAACTTCTAGTCTTTTTATTACATGTTTTCATATTTTGTTTTACTCAGCTAAATATATTTGGGAAAGTGAGATAGAATGAACTCCTTAAATGATTTTGTAAAACTGATATGTGAACATGATACTCAGTAGTACCCTTGGTAGCCTGAGCACATGAATTATAACCATCTAGACTGCATGGTTAGAGCAACCAATACATGAAATAAAAACAACACTAGAACACTTGTAAGAGATTGGAGGACTATAGCAGTAACTTTTTACACCTATACCCCATAAAGTGCAATAATATCTTATATCAAAAATTAATATCCCCATACCTTTTATTTTTCACTTTCTATGTTGGGACTGACTCTCACTAAGTTGCCCAGATAATCCATGGGCTTTGCAATCCTTCTACCTCAGCCTCCTTAGTAGCTAAGATAAAGCCTTGAGCTACTAAGCTTTGCAAAAACAATCTTAATGTCAGTTTCTTACCATATACAATATGCTTCTAGGTGTCTTATACCATTATGACAATGTTCAAGATGCATCTTGAGTTGAAGAGTTCATCTGCACTGAAAGTACATTTGTCCCCATGAAGCTTGAGCCACTTTCCTGGAGTGAACCACAGTCCTGTGTACTTGCTCAACATTTCATATGCCAGCGCCTCTCTTTTGGACTGCATCCCAACCCTGTGTATTTTCTCCTCATTGCATGATCCCAGTCCCTCTCCCTTGGAGTGCACCACAGTCCTGTGTATTTGCTCCTCAATTTTCTCCAAACCTCAACCGGTAGATTAAAGGATTATTTTATTTTTTAATGATTTGATCTTATAAGGCAATAAGGTTTAAAACTAGCTATTAATAAGAAATGTTCTCAGCAAGATTCATTAGTGAGTAGAAAATTATACATTTTATTTATTGTGGTCTGTTTAGCAAAAGTTTCTCTGGTGTTATCTCAGAGCCCTCAACCATCAGTTACCAATCGTCCAATCCTTGATTTTAAACAGACATGATGACAAAGTGTGTCCTATACATAAATGACACATTAATATTTTTAACTTCCAAGACAGTAAGAAGATGCCAGGGCATGATAAAAATCCCTGACAAGCAAGCCACATTTTAACTTTGTTTTTTCATTAATGTGGGTTAAAATAGAATCCTGATAAGAAATAGAAGAAAAAAAAGTCATAGTTTTGAAAGACTGACTGGACATGCTGTTTGTAGATAACTGTATCTAATATGAAGGATTAGAAGGCTTGTAAGATTAAGGAACATTTATATATTCTTGCATGTCAGGATCAAGAAAACACTTATTCAACAGTCATTTTGCTAAGTATGTTAGAGAATAAAATACATAAAATTGTGAATTTCTGGCATACGTCTGAACAGCTGGAAATTGTGTAAACTGTGGAAGCCAAACTTCTATCATCTCAAAAAGATGTGTAATAGAGTTACTAGAAGTCCATTACAGTCTGAGTTAATCAGATAATGCAGATGAGCAGGGTGAAAATAATTAGTCTCACTCACTGAGTACATATTACTGATCACGTAATAGATATCCATTTTACTAAAAGCTTGTGTTAGGAGTGGGAACTGTATTGGGATGTTTTATGTGCCCACATTTTTTTTTTGAGCATAGAAAACAATATTAACTTGTTGGATTTGTGAATATAACTATTTATCCCATACAGGCTTATTTTTTGTACATCCATTGATACACATTCCTATTTTGAATAGATGTTTTATTTGAAGTTTATATATGATCATAATTTTAATGGTCTACCCACAATAAAATTATAGAAACTTGCAAGAACATTCTAAGTGAATAAAAGTTCTCCCAAATAAAGTAGTAAAAATACTTTAATTCTTTTTTTTGCTAATAATATAGTAGAATAGCGTTTTCCTAAAGACTATCGTAGAGAAAATGAGAAAACTAATAGTGACCATGTCAATCATAAAACATTTAAACCTTCAAGTTTTATTAGTTTCATTTCAAATTTTATTGACTCCTCCCACTGCCATGCTGTATAACACTGAAGGTACTTTATAAACAAAGACTTCCTTGAGATAGATAAATTCGCCATTCATATAGGCTTAAAATATAAAATCTGTTTTATACTGTCCATCAAGATTGATTCATTTCTGACATTTATTATTTGTATAAGTATTTTAAAAGTAAGCATTGCTGTATACCTCAAGCTAGCCCTCCTTCCTCGTAGGCTTGAGTGTTAGGGTTTCAACTGTGCATCCTCACACCCAGCTTATGGTGATGTTTGTAGCAAAAGATCCCTAAAGTTAGCAACCCAGTTTATACACATGGAAATATTTGGGTCCAACATGTTTTGTTATTTTTATAACTGAAATTTTGCTTTATAGTTTTGGAGACGTATAATACGTGTGTTCACCATAAAAGCCTGTTTTTTAAAAAAGGAAAGAAAGAGACAAAGAAAGGAAGAAAGATTGATTTCCTAAGAGAATATAAGTACTTAGTAAAAGTTAGAGCTGTCTTCGTGAGCAGCCTTCAAAGCTGAAGTAAATAAGACATGAAGTTTAGCTTCCCTGCAGGCTTTAATTCAGAAATCACTGAAGGAATACAAATGTTCACAGCCTTCTGCTAGAAGATTTGTTCATTACCTTCAACCACTTGAGCAGACGAGGTATAAAGTATTGCAAGATACAAAGGTAAGAGCTCTGAAATGTGTCTCCTCAAACATTTTATTGTTCAATACAAATAAGAATGATCCTTGCTCGTATTTATTCATTTAATGCTTTGGAAGACTAGGTAAACGCTTAGGATTTCTGACATCATACAGAATAATACAACATCTTTTTTGTTAGCTTGTTCTATTTTGATTTACATTATATCAGATGAATATCTATATAAAATCGTGTAAACTTGTAAATCATTTTTTAAATTTTAGTTAATTTTTTTTTTTTACTCTCCAGATTTTTATTCCCCTCAAGGTTCACCCTCTAACTATTCCACATTCCACACCTCCTTCCTCCACCCCAATCTCCACAAGGATGTCCTCACCCTCCCCACCCTCCACTCCACCAGACCTCCCCACACCCTGGGGCCCCGAGTCTCTTGAGGGTTAAGTGCACGTTCTCTGACTGAACGCAGACCTGGCAGTCCTCTTCTGTATATGTGTTGGAGGCCTCATATCAGCTGGTGTTTGCTACCTGGTTGGTGGCTCAGTGTCAGAGAGATCTCTGAGGTCCAGGTTAATTGAGACTGCTGGCCCTACTACAGCATTGATTTCCTCCTCCTCAGCTTCTTCCATCTTTTCCCTAAGTCAACCACAGGGCTTCTGTCCATTGATTGGGTGTAAATATCTGCATGTGACTCTTTCAGCTGCTTGTTGGGTCTTTCGGAGGGCATTCATGATAGGCCCCTTTTTGATTGCACTCCATAGCCTCAGTAATAGTGTTAGGCCTTGGTGTCTCCCCTTGAGCTGGATCCCACTTTGGACCTGTAGCTGTGTCTCCTTTTCCTCAGGCTCAAATCTTCTAGTTCCAATTTCATCATAACTAACTATAATCCTTCAGTCAGAAAAGCAGGAAAGTCAAGAGTGCCCATCAATCTCACGTCTGAGAGATTACTTTCTGGCTTTCATTGTTGCGCTGTGGACTGCAATGTTCTCCAGCTCATAATCCTGATGTTACTCACAGTGCCCAAGTGACAGTGAGCAATGCTTTCCGCTCGTACTCCAGCTATTTTTAAATGCAAGCCTATCTGACTTTTACTTTGAAGGCTTCTGTCTCTCACTAGCCGTGCTTGTTGGGTATTCTTACATTCAAGGACCACTTAGTAGCTACGGAGAATACAGGAGTGGGTGAGTGGGCGAGGGAGCACCCTCATAGAGGCAGGGGGAGGGGGGATGGAAGAGGGAGTTTCCGGAGGGGAGACCTGGAGAGGGGATAACATTTGAAATGTAAATAAAGAAAATATCTAATAAAGGAAAAAATACTCTTGAAATATTAAATGAGGTAATACACATAAAGTATATTTAGTCAAGTGGACACACAAACAAACGTCATTGAAACTGTGATAGCTAAAATTATTATATAACAATACTGAATTTATAACTATGACTCAAATCCAACTTAAATCCTTAGGCCATGAAAATGTACAGGTATAAATAACTACAGATATTAATTTGAGGCACTAAACCACTCCTTGTGCAGCATATTAGTCTTTTTAAAAAATATATAGATTTTTTTCTCTTATACAGTACATCACAACCAGTTCCCCCTTCCCTCTACTTTCTTCATGATTTCCAACTCCTTCCCTCTCCCTCATATCTACTCCCTCTCCATTTTCTTTTCAGAAAAGGGCAGATAAGACAACAAGACAACAGCCAAACAGGACAAAACAAGATATAATAAGTCAAGGCAAAAGTCATATCAAAGGCTGGACAAGACAAGCCAAAATGAGGAGAGGTCTCTCAAGAGGAGGCACAAGAGTCAGAATTACACCAGCTATTGTTGTTAAGAGCCTCATTAAAAACAGCAACCATATTAGCTTTTAAATTATTTTTCCAATATTAAAGATGTTCTGTTTAAACTACTGTTATTGGGTGAGATTTGGAAGATTCAGAAGAATTCTGTGAATAGGTCTATGTATGTTGGTGTGACATTTTAGAAAAAAATTCAGAAGTAATTCAGACAGTAATATGTATATTTTTTTTGTTTGAGTTATAGACTAGTCATCAGATAGCCCATTACTGATGTCCTGAGAATGGAACGCAGGGCAGAAGCTGTGCTGTATTAGAACTTCAGGGTAGGATGCTTTCTCACACATGAGCAGTGTGCCATTAAGGGTGACACAGTCTAGATATCTCCAGACAGAGCACTATGTGGAAGACAATCATGATGTCTTGGTGGCATAAAGCTGATCTATGGAGATAGGGAGAAAGTTGAGGAGGCACTAACTAGAGAAAGAACTGTTTGTTTGCTTCAGGATCTGTTTCTCAGGGGAAGAACTTTTCTAAATACCCACAAAAAGAGAGTCATCTTTCCCATGTTGCAATCATGCAAAGCAAGCTAAAGGCTTAACAAGTCAGAAAAAAATTTCCCCTGTCTGCTAAATCACTCACTTTCTGGGATTATTCTTGGTAAGTCAGAAATAGCAACCTTGAATGGCAGGTTATAACTAGCAGCTAACACCTACCCTACCCCTCTTACACAGCAAGCTTTCAGATCTCAAGCAAAGCACAACTAATGGAGAGAGATCTGCAAAGTTGTGTGAACTTTGGATATTTTCTTGAATAAAACATTTTAAAAATAAGTCATAATTAAAACTCACACTAAATAATTAAGCTCTGAGATTTTATAGGAGTGTGATACAAAATTAACCCATAGAGACTCTTTAAAATATTGAGGATGAAATAAAATAAGCGCATAAACATTAAAAAAGATTAAAGCCCAGTACTTTCAAGTAAAATAATGTAATTTTCTATGATGTAACATTCCTTTAATAACAATATTATATAGCAACCATATATATATATATGTATATATATGCATACATGTGTGTATGTGTTGCGGGTGTGTGTGAATATCCTTCACTTTTGAAAACATCCTCAAACTAAGTGGTAAATGAGAAGTTCTGCCCTATAAAATCATGAATTTAGTTTAGGACATGGAATTTTCTTCCATTTAACAATATAGAGGTTTTACAACATGACATAGGAGGCAGCACATCTGGAGGCAGTGCTATTTAAAGGTAGTGGTAGTACTGCTTGACTATCCTTTAGCAAGTCTGATGTGTGTTGGCTACCTATTCCAAACCTGTAATGTGTAACATGAAAGTATCTTATGTTTGTCAGAAAGCTACACACAGGAGATCAGACATAATGTAAATTACCCAATGAATAAATACAAGATATCAACATTGATGGTAAAGAAATATAAAGAATGTAAATAGGTAGCTATTTGAAGTTTCCCCATAAGAAGCAAAAAGACATATATACTAAATGTTTATAGGAATAATATTTCACTGTGATCTTGATCACTGGGATAAATCTTGAGTGTATGTGTTTGAGTGTGTGTGAGTGTTTGTGTGTGTTGTGTGCATTTATACAAATGTGTTTGGGATGAATATGTCTGAGTGAATATCATTCCCTAGGAAGACCATCTGTTTTATTTTAATATAGGTTCTCAGTGGACTGGATATGATCCATTAGGCTAGGCTGCATTCTAGCACATCACAGGAATTCACTTTTCTCTGCTTCCCCCAGTACTGGGATTATGACTATACATATAACCAGACCCAGAATTTCCTGTCAATTGTGTGAGTGGACCTCAGATTTTCACCAGTGTAGAGCAAGGCCTCTAACACCTAAGCTTCTTTCCACCCTGAGATATGTTTTATGCAAAGACAACTATTATTACTCATCTGAAGACTTATAACCTTTGATATTTTATTGTTCCAGAATCTAGAAAACATTTAGTGAATAATAAGGCTAAAATCTCTAAACTTATAAAGGAAATTTGTCCATTTCCCAGAGATAAGTGATTGAATAGCCAGTAACTATAAAGTCATGCCTTTGGCATGGAAAGTATTTTAGTCTGAGGAGGCCCATTAAACATGCCACTTCCACACCATTAGATGAAGGATATTGGGAGATGGTTCTAGCAATAACTGTTATGTAAGCTGGAACTGAGAGTGAAGAGATTGTCATTAGAGTAAGAGAATGCTGGCTTGTGGGAATGCCCAAATAGTCAAGCCTTCGAGAAACAAATGATTTGATAAATAATTTTGTTAGGACCTGAGGCACTTAGTTTAAGGAATTTTTCAACGGGACTAGAGAGATGAGTGCAATGATCCTAGAGTGACACAAAAGCATACTGATCACTTCAATAGCGTACTGGTGACTGGGATAGTAGACTAATTTCAGGCCTAATATGCAAAAATATGTTTAAGCATCACACAGAAAGGCTTAAGGAACAGAGAAAAGTGGTGAGCATGAGCTGTGGTTTTGTTTCATTGTTCCAGCATTTTATTATTCACAGTAGTCAGGCAGAAGAATTTTATTGTAATATTTGATAGTTTGGATTGGTCACAGTAAAAATCTGAAAAATGCAGAAAGGCCCATTCCTCTCTATTCAAATCCAACAGGACACACAAAGTCTCCTAGCTGAAGTTCTCAGGTGCACTGTTTATTATGCATTTACATAGTACACAGTATTAGCTGCTTGATCATCAACATAATCAAAAATAGGAACAACTTGTGTCAGGAAACATTCAGTTTGGATCACTGCATTAGAGAATTCTTGGTATTATGAAGAGAAGTGCTAAACAAGGCAGAGAAAATTTTGATAATAATTCCATCTGTAGACTGACTAACTCTATTTTCAATAATCACGTACATCCAATTTTTATATTTTTTCTCACTTGTTCAGAAACAAAAGGCAGACTTTTTCCTGGGTATAATGTAACATCTTGTCTCTATTGGGCTTCCTGTACTTCCATAATAACAACCTGCTTTTCTAAGGAACAATTCTGTACAATTTAGATGTTCAGTTATATCTCCAAGCAAAAGTAATCATGGATCTAATTTAATATTACATTTTATTTTATGAGATATTTTAGTTCTGACTAAAATGTGGATTCATATAAAAGCTCACTCAGAGAGAAACTCTATAAAGGACATCATTCTGTACAGTTTTAAATGAAATCCGAAGTGTTAAACCGGTAGGATCTCTATATTTAACTTAAGAGATGTTGCTGACTTCATAGGTCTTTTAAAATAATTTTAAATGCAGTTTCATGTTTCTTTTCTTTGCTTTTCTTCAACCTAAGTGGCCATAATGCATCGGCTATTTTTGTGCATGTGTTAAGAGCATCCTCTGGGCTGGAGATGTAATTCAGAGGATGGAGCCCTTGCCTTGTATGAACAAAGACTTGGATGTGAATAGAAGGACTGCACAAGCTGTGTGTTCTGGTATCTGCCTGTCATCTCTCACTTCAGAAGTGGAACCTGGAGAATAACATATCTGACAGACCAGCCTAGGATTCAGGAAAAAAGATAAAATCCCTACCTCTTTGTTTATTTATTTTGGATAGTTATACCGGTTATCCATATATTTGCTTCTTTATATTTGAATTAGAGTAGAATTTATGCTAATGTTGGTGTTTCATTCACACATATACATATATAAGCATGATTGTATATAATATTATATATATATGTATATATACATATATATATATATATATACATAAATACATACATATATGATACATCATCTTGATTTTCCCTAGCACCCATTAAAATTTTTTTTTCAAATTGTTGAAGCTTCTGAATCATAGTTTCCTCTCTGTAGCTATTTGTTCCCTAGTCTTAGGATCAAGATCTTAAGATTATTACTGTGCCTTTGTCAGTGAGGGAGGTCTCTGCTTCCTTAATTTCCTGTGGCACAATCTGATATAAAAGTATAAGGCACTTTTATTATTTATTGCTAAGTGACCAATGGATTTTAATCATATGGCCATAGTTACCCTTTCTCCAAAGTGCTGCTCTAAATTTAAAGCTACTAAAAGTATACTATATTTATTTTTTTCTAAATTTCCATTTTATTAAAATTTTGAGTCATTTATCAACTCCTAAGTTCTCTGTATATGTGAGATGATATCTAAACCTACTTTGGACATTACTATTAATTAATGCATTACAACAACTATATCCATGTAGAGAGTGTATTTTTATTTATTTTGTGGACCATTGAGTAACTTAAAAAATTTAAAATATCTTTAATTTTAAGAAGAGCTTTACACATAGAGCAAAATAAATAGTATGCTATTCATATTTTCAACATTCAGACATAGGGAGTAACATGCCATCCACATGCATAGTTCGTGGGCCAACATGAAATTGGTCAAATGGAGAACATTTACAGAAAGAAATCCATCCATTGTGGGAAAGTCAAGATAATTCTTCTTAGGAAGTCATATATACGATTCTCACTAAATATAAGATTACAAGCATCTTTTTTGTTCTCATTCCAGGGAAATTAGACAAGACTTTTAAAAGTAATCATGAGGTAGGCCATAAGTGGTAATGAGAATTCTGTTTGTAGAACTACTAAAATTGGAATGTTCCAAAGGAATGCCATAGATGAAGTTCTTAGATTGTGTAGAGACAAGGTAAGTTTGAAAAATCCCAGTGGTTAAGAATCATGGAGGAGGGAATGATAAGTAGAGGGAAGACCTGGGGCAGGGAAACAACATGGAGCTAGAAATTTTCCTACATGCATTGCTGGAAAGTTCAGGATACAAAGACCCTGTGTTCCCATGGGAAATCTATTCAGGCTCAATCAGTAGCAGAATGAATGATCTGAATCAAAATATCATATCTGCATGGAACTTCTATAACTATTTTTGACATTATTGTAAAAGGAATACATTATTACAACTACTTCCATAGTAAGTACACTGGACCAAGCATCAAAATTAATTTCAGAGTAACTTAGAATATAGGAAGTGTGTTTAAAGTTATGTGCAAACACTATTCATTTTCCAGTGAGACTTCAGCATCTGAGTATATTGATATCTGTGTTAGGCCTAAGCAATCCCTCATAATAAGGGACAAATATATACATTGCAAAGAAACAATTTCTAAGCCATGTGCTCTGTTTTTTCAAGTAGCTGCATTTAGTTTATTTGTATCTGCCTTCAAAATCTGCACAATCATAGCAGATCAGTAATCACAGCATCTCTTCTCTGTTTGCTATTATCCAGTCCCCTAGTCACTTTATACATTGCTACTAACTTTGGCTCTTACAGTGCCCGTTACCTTCATTCTGTTCTTGCCTTCCTTTCATCTTTTTCCTGAGGTCGTTTTCTTCTTGTAAAAGCCATGCCTTGAAAGTCTGTGTTTAGGGTCATTTGCTTTGCATAATCCAAAGAATAAAAAGTCATGTCAAAGCCAGTTGTCTTGCCACCTCTACAATTGATTCTGAGGTGTTCTAAGTATTAATACAAACATGACATCCTGTGTGATTTTTTTCACATTGTGTCTAGCCTTTCCTGGATATCTGTTTGTGGTACTGTCGCCTTCCTTCTCAGGGTGAAGGACATGAATAGCCATTTGTTTTCTCTGAAGCAAACAGTTAATGAATTTTCCCTGTCCACATTGATATTGCATCATTCATGATAACTGCAGTCCCTAAGGATCCATGGAGGAAAGAGTAAACCATGATCTTTTGAATATAATTTATGATATGTTAATATATATTAGTATACATAATATACATAATAATTAATGTATATTAATATGCATTAAATACCATTGAGATTTTAGTATTAAAACTAGTAATATACTAAGTTAATGGTAACTGAGTTTTTCCTTTAATGTCACCTCTAGTTAATTATTATAATATACAAATTTCATTTACCTTGTTAACAGGATATAAACAGGTTTCTGTGAATTAGGAAATCAACACTTTATTGAAGCTATTGTTTGCCTATAACACCAAGGTTTCAAATTGAGGGATTTGTTAAGAATGATACAGGATAAATCAAGGTTTAAATCTGTCTCTTCTATAAGTCCTTTATCTTTTTTTTTTTTAACCAGGGTAATAGTATTCAAAGTGGAGCCTTTAAGGTGAATGAGACCATAAGGGCTCCTCTGTTATGAATGGGTAAGGTAATCTTATAATATTTTGACTAAATGAGTTGGTTTTCTTGACCTTCTACTTTGTACCATGTAAGGACACAAAATGACAACTCAGAAGTCACCAAAGCTATGATATTGACTTCCCACCCTCCAAAAATGTGAGAAATACATTCTTATTCTCCACAAATTATGTCTTTCTGATATAATAGCAGAAATGTCCAAAGAGATGGCATTCTGGTTCATAATTTGTATGTTGGAGCAGATTTGTTAGCAAGATTTGAAAAATGTTATGATATGGATGAATTCATTTTATGAAGGTACTTCTAATTGAATTTGAATCTTAAGAAAAACACATGATATAGTGGTAGATGACAGTGTTTGGAAGGCTGGCAATACTGCATAAAACTTCAATTTTCTAACCGACAAATATCATCTGTAAAGTATGATGTCATAGGAAACAAAAATAAAAATACGATAGGGGTACAATCTACATCATTTAACCCATAAGCAGTTTTAGAACATAGAATAAAGGAACAATAATTTAGGTAAAAGAAAATGAAGTTATCCAGGAATAATTTTAGTTTTAAAACTATTCTTATTAGTAAACTGAAAGAATAGTGTGTTTATCTCTTTGAAGGGTACCTATGTCAATAGCATTCTAAAAAATGAACTCTGGTTAGTTAGATAAATTTGAGTGAAATGAAAACCTACTTAAAAGTTTAATTTCACTCAAAATGTTAACTCATGGTAAGCAAATACAACTTTCTGTTCTGATGTTAAACAATATATATATGCATTTATGTACACATAAATGCAAATATAATACACACATATATATACATGTATATATAAACCATGTTGATATATCTATATAGATATAGATATTTAGAGATAGATGTGGATATACATCTTGACATACATATAATCAACCTGCAGAAATGGGACTTTCATTGTCATATAACATGCCCTTGGTGATGAAGATGTACTTCAGCATGTAACAGTATTTTATGTATAAGTGTGGAGTCCTGCATTAAAATATCCAGTACTCATGTATTAAACCTCACAGGACCCTAGGAGTGTGACAGTTGAAGTCAGGAGAATCACTGGGCTTTCTGTCCACTAGCCTAATCACACATTTAGTGAGAGACACTGTCTTTAAGAAACGATCTAGAGAATATTAGCAGAATATCTGACATTTCTCAGTATCCCCCACATGCTGTCAGGAACGCACACTTTTGCACACACGCCTACGCCTACGCTCACACACACACACAAACTAATTTTTAAAAGGACATTTTGTGTAAAAAAATGTTAAATTTTTAATTAAAAAAATTAAAGAAGCAATGTATTGTCAAAAATTGGAATTTCCAAAATTTATCCAATGAAAAGTAAGCTACAACTGTGGACACCGTGTGTAAGTAATATTTAAAATTCTAGCACTATAAGTAACAATATTTGAAAACATTTTATTTAACCTGAAAAAAACTTCTTATTCTAGGTCAGAGGTTTATGCTTGCAATTATAGTATTCATGTAGCAGAAGCAGGATGATTACAAGATCAAGGTCATTCTGGTCCATGCAGCTTTGTCTCAAAAAAATAAAAATAAAAATATGAAAAAACTATTCTTGATGATTTTTAGCATCATTGAGTGATGACGCTTTAAAATTAGTTTTTAAATTTAAATTAATCAGGTATAGTAGAAGCATGTATTGTCAGTATTTTAACATTATAAAAAAATCTTTGACTTATAATGCGGTATATTTAACTACAGGAAAAGATATTATGTTTTGAGACAAACCACCAGTGAATAAACCATTTTCTCAATTATAAACTGATTTCCTGTATACTTGAAAAAGAGACAGTCTATTCCACTATGTCTTTGCCTCCTTAGAGAATAATATTAAACTCTACCATCAAGGACAGGCTTTGATTCCTGTTGACTTCATCAGAGAGTTTTTATTGATGCACACATATAATAACCATAATTGTGAAAAAAAATCAGGAGTTTAAGGCCGGCCTGAGCTACTTAGTGAGCTTGAGGCCACCAATAGCTATTTGTGACCATGTTTAAACTCTACACATAAAAAAAGAAGAAAAGAAAGCAATCCATAAGAGTTTGTCAACATTATATATCTTTTTTTCACAATCTGTCTTAAGTAATCAGTAAATTAAGGAGACTGTTCAGTGTCTTATGAAAGACTTTCTTGTCCTTAATTATACTTGAGAAACTAATACTGAATAAAATATTCTTCATTTGCTTAAATGTGAAAATGATTTTGTCATTTCTACTGCATTTGCTTTATTGCAGACAGCCCTGGTAATAAACAGTTTGACAATACTCCTTAATGATGCGCCTACCCTACAGGGTAATGATGACACTAATGTAGGTTTTTAAAAGTTTGTTTTTTATGCCAACAATAAAGCTTCCATCTGTCATTCGTTTCTGTATACCAAAGTCATACTGCTTCTGGCACGGGTCACATTTGTAAATGTTTCATTTATAAACCCTTCCTCCTTCTGACTCCTGTTCCCTTCAGAAATGTGCTGGAAAGGATATGTTGCCTCGCAATCCCTGTGCCTCTCAATCTGTCATTACATTCACTCTGACATTTCCTTCGCCGTTTCCAGTAGGAAGTTACCCCACATCCTCCTCATAACTTTATCAAACAATTGTGCCAAAGGCTGCTTAATGTACAAATGCCTCGACAACTGTTTGTTACATATTTTATGGAAATTCCTATCATGGCGACATGTCTTTCATTATAGGCAATTCTGCTTGATCCATGGGCACTGTAACTAACCAAAGTAATTGATATGATTTAATTTACCTTCTTAGAAGACAACACGTGTCCTTTAGGCAGTCAAGTATGTCGGAATATGGTAAAAGCATTTGAAAATTACATTTTTATTTAAATTATTCCTGGGTAGCTTCTCCCCAGAATTTGTAAGAGTGTATGAATAGATTTTCCACTTTCGTGACTAAATAAGTGTGTCTCGTGAGCAGTTGACTATGAAATCCGCAGGTTCATGAGCAGTCTTTGTCAGTTGCTTTAGAAAAGACTCTTTAAAGTGTCAGTTTGATCTACGTCTTTTACAGACTAGCAGAGCTATGGAATGAAATCTAAGAATAGAAATTTCTTTTGCTTATGTTTGTTTTGAAGACTTCTTGAGTGAATCCATTAATATAAGAAACTCGGTGTGGAGAGAAAATGAGACTCATGACCCAAGCAAACAGTATTTTTTCTCTTCTTTTCTCTCTTTCTTAGAATAAGTGTTGTTCACCTGGTAGAATAGCTAAGAAGGTCAAAGTTCATTGATGCAAGATTAGGATAGGTGTTGAGAATTAATTACTTGTTTTACGACAAAGCAATTCACAACAATTAACAAATTTTGTTTCTTCACAGTTATATAGCACACAATATTAATGATGTCTTATCCCTGGATATAAATGGAGTATAAGAGTTTTAGAATTTTTTTATTGGCTATTTTATTTATTTACATTTCAAATGTTGTCTTCCTTGTTTTTCCTCTACAAATTCCCTAACCCATCCCTCTTCCATCTTGCTTCTTGTGGGTACTCCCACACCCACCCACCCACTCCTGCCTCACTCCCCTCGCATCTGGATGAATTTCATAGGTGTAGGGATTTTTAGAATACCTTGAAAATTTGACAAATTGTTATCACCAAAACAGTACTAGAATAATTCACACAATTCACATTCAACTTAGATTTTTAAAAAAAGTATTCCAAAAGTAATAATGCAAAATGAATATTCATAAGCAAATCAACAAGGTAACTTAGCAATGTAATTTCTTTATAAGATACATTTATTCAGTAGAGCTGCTGATAAGATGGTGTCATTTAAACATCATGTATATTATCATTAGGGCAGAAACATAGGGGTTTATGTGAAAGCAAACAGCTTGAGGGCACTTCTGGCTAAAAAGGAGCAGGTATAGTCTGGAGAATGAGCAGAGACTCCAGAAAGTAGAAAAGATATATCTCCTCTTTCTGTTCATTCTATGCTCAAAACAATATCTATTTTGATTTTGTATTTCTTTGTGACTTCTTTGTCTGCTAACTATGTTCGAGAGATCATATGTAAATGTCACATAAGCAACTTTACCACTGACTGAACATTTCAAGTACATCGTTTTCCCCATATTTCAGTGTTCTTTCAGCACTCAGTTTGGAATGTATTTCTATCCAAATATGCAGTTTTTTACCACACTTGTTTCCACTAACTGCATTCTTCCATTCATCCTTGCATGGGAAGGAGAAAGAGGGAGGGGAGAGAGGGAGAGAGTAGGGAGAGGGAGAGGGGGAGAGGGAGAGAAAGAAAAAGAAGAAAGGAGCTGGGCTTAGTCCAGGAGGAACACTGTTTTAAATTTTTAATTGATAATAATAAGTTATGTTGATTGTCCTTTAATTAATTTGAAAATATACCCTACCAAATTGTTTCCAAGTATATTTTTTTTCAAAATGATGACAACATAATTAATATTTTCCTTTGGACACATTCCTGATGATGGAAGTCTGTCTTTTCTCAATGTCTTCTAATAGCGTTTAATTTACTATCTTTTCTCTGTAGATAAATTTAGTAGACCTTTAATGTACTTGAGATTATTTAAGAAAGCATTTTACAGGCAGAAAATATTTATTTCTCATTTTTGTTAACTCCTGGAGTGCATTTCTATCTATTCTTTGGAAACTGGATTAAGTTATCCAAATACTCAGAGCTCTGGTGCTGATGAAGATGCTGATGCTGGTGCTGATGATATGATATTGAATGCCCTATCCAAAAATAAAACCCAAAACAAAACAAAACAACAAAACAACAACAACAACAACAAAAAACCTCCAGGACCTCAACTTCACACAGTCTCCTAAATAGTTCTAACCTCTCCTTAGCTGCATTTCTAAATCAGGATATTTTAATCTGTTCGGTTATTTGTATGTCTGGAAAAACTACACCATAGAGATCAATACAAAAATTTTAACTTTGGAAGTGATAATATCTCTATGAAGGTAGATATCGTATCCGATAGACTGTAAACAAATCTCTAGTACTTAACAGTTATATATGACAGAGGCTCTCTCTTGTTGGTGTAGCACTAGCACATTAGATAAGATCAAATGGCATTTCTGGATGCTTTAACACCCAACAGAGAACTATAAAATATTATTTATAATAAGTTTGTATATGTATAATGAGAGAAAACAACACTACAAAGTGAAAGTCGCTTCAATTTTCAAGAATGAAAATATAGACCCTGACTCACAGATGCTGTTTTTAAGCTCATGTAAAATTAGTTTTTTTAAATAGAAAATTTTTATTGTTTCTCTTTAAAAGTAACGGTTGCAAAACTGTCTTTTAAAAACTGATTAATTAAATATGCATTGTTTGTAATTGAAACAGCCAATGAATTGTGGATAAAATTTTAAATGAGATGGTCATAATTTCTTTTACCAGAGTTAGAGGAAAAATACTTTTAGTGTATTTCAAAGTTTCAGTTTTGTAATGTGCTTTCAAAAAAAAAGTAAGCTGTCTAAAGCCCATTTAAAAACAAAGTTGGAATACACAAAGCCAGAAGTAGAAAGGCCTTGGTAGCAATGGGAGAGAACCTTCAATGAACTTAGTTAAGTGGGACACCTTTGTGGGAGACATGAGAGATTCAGGACATTTATTAAATACGTCTTGAAACTGGAAACACTCATACTAAAGAAAAATAGCCTTTAAAAAAAATAACAATTCAGACTCTATGTAATTGAAGCAGATGTATTGACTTCATGTTCCCAATATGAAGCAAGTGGAACAATTTTATAATATTGTACAGTAGCAATACAACATTTTTATCCTCTTACTCTTTTTAGTCAGACTGATAGCAACAATTTGATGGAAGTGCACAACTACCTCATGGACACACAGGTGCATATACTGACATTGCTCAGACTCCTGGTATAGGAGAAGAATTGCTAAGAAGTCTCCAATTTGGGCTTTCATTGGATCTTCATGGTCAGTCTTTGTAATGAAGTAGTTAAGGAGTGTTTATGAACATAGGCAAATAGAAACTACCAGAAAAGATAACTATCTAGATATACCTGAAGAGAAGGATTAGGGAACTATGAAAGTGAGGACAGACATTCTAGTCACACTTTGATCAGCTACTGGCAACATTCTCCTGAATGAATTCCTAGTGGTAGTTATGACTCTGTAATTTACTGTGCTTGAATAACAAATTCATTCATTCGATAATAACTCCCAAGGAGCTTCATTCATTAGAATATGTAGAGTTTGTCATTTTATTGTGTTACTTATTCCATTTAAATAATAACAAAATTAATAGGTTTAGAGCTGAAATGAATGGAATGATTTATTTTGCAGTGAAACAGACATGCTTTCTAAAAAAAAATATTTTGTAGTTAAATACAAACTGTTATGAGCTCAAGAGCTCAACAGTTAAATTTCTCTCTAATTTTTTAAAGTAATTTAAACTTACTGTGGACTTAGTATGTTATCATTCAAATAGGATTTTCCAAGTTCTCAAAACTTAAAGGCTGGATAAAAGTAATCACAAATATCACTTACATAATGACAAGTGAACAAGGATAGAGAGAAATAAACTTAGCCACAAACAAACAAAATGTTCTCACTACAACTAATGAACCCATGTCAATCTCAGTAGACTAAGCTGGCTTTATTATTTTTAAGAAACAATGATCCCCTTTGCACAGTGTTTCCTTGAAACTAATATCAATACATAGAAAGGCATTTGAGGGGTAAGTATATAATCCTATGTACATTCTCAGCAATCTCTATTAGTTTGGGGAAGGATTACATATTGATTGCAACAGTATAGTATACAGGTCTGTAAGTAAAAATCTTTAGTTTTCACTGAATAAAGTAAGCAGTTTTGTCAAACCTGGATTAATTTGATAACCTTCAAAGACAGCTAAAGCACCTGAACACAGTATATTATTCACCACAACAATGTCTAACATTTACTGTATTAAGGTACATGTTTGTTCATAGAACTGATACAATAGTTATAATAGTTGTATTTCCTTCATGCATTCTTTTTAGTGATACAGGGGTAATGTGGAATGCTAAAGCCAGTGCAACATAAATCATACCATATCCTGTTCAGTTATTATGAATGACTCAAGTTCTTCTTTTTACCTGACCGAGAATGAAAGCGGAATAATCTAAAATGAATGTTTTATCCTCCATGCGTAAAATCCACTAACGAAAGTATCCAAGCAAATATTTGTGATTATTTAAAATTTTAATACTATTTATATTATGACAGTCAGCATTCTGGAATGAAGGAAGGAAGTATGTATGTCTACCAATAGAAGGATCAAGCTTCAGTATATGATTCCTCACTCATTTGTGTGTGTGTGCGTGTGTGTGTGTGTGTGTGTGTATGTATATGACCATTAAAACTGTACTTGTTTGGGGGTGCATCTGTGAGGAACTAGGGGGAGGAAAGGAGCTAATATAATCAAAATATATTGTATACATATATTTATAATTCTTAAAGAATTAACCAATATATATTTTAAGGATAATAGTTCATATATTAGTTTCTATTTCTATAATAAAATTATCTAAGAAACTGTATATATTTTAGATAATTATAGATGTCAATATATGAATATATCTATAGATAGATAGATAGATAGATAGATAGATAGATAGATAGATAGATAGATCACTTTCATTTCTAGTCTGTGTGGTGCTGGATCTCTCAGTATACTAGGCACGCATTCTACCAACTGAGTTACATTCCTATTCCACCTTTAATTAAAAGAGATCTTTCTCATGGAATATCTTATTTCCTTATATTATTTTTCAAAATGATTTACAAATAAAATTTTGTATTTTTATTCTTATTTTATTAAATGTTTTATTTTTTATTATTCCACTTACTATACATTGTAAATAAATATATTTTTGATTTTAATGTAGTATCATTTAAGTTTCATAAGGAGTTCAAATGTAGGTAAAGACATGACATTCATACTAAGTTTTGAATCTTATGTTCACATTTGTTTGTATTTATTCTACTACTATTAAAGTTCATTTTATTATTTAGTATTTTCTTTTAGCACATAAAATACTTTTAGTCTGCCAAATATATAAGTAAGTGTAACACTACATATTCAGTATATTTTTAGAGATAAGTATATTATCCATGATATTTTCAGAAGTTAATGTGAAAACCATATAATGCTTTCCAAGCATATTCTATGGCTTATGTTGCTTCACAAAATGAACACAAGTTTCAAAGCAATATTGTGTTAACATCACTCTAGTAATTTTTTTGTTTATCTAATTTCTCATTATTTAAAAAATAATTACATTTTGAGTTTCACTAGGTAAAATTTATGTTTTGAGTTATAATACATAATTAAGTACAGTTTAAACCATTGCTGTTCTATTTCTAATGAAAATCTACTGACTTTGATGCTTTACTTTGTGCTTCTCCTGCTGGGTTTACAGTGAGTTCACACTCTGGCAGGCAGTGGATGCCTTTTGTTTAAAGCCAGCAGGAGGAGCTCTCACCTTAGTGGGTTCACTGTAATTAGTTTGGGAAATCTGCATTGTGGGGTTTTGTATATGAAACAAATGGTGAAATTAAAACAGTGTAACAGTATTAAACTATCAACAATTTTCAGATTTATTTTACTATCAATGCACCATTTATTTGTCTATGGTACAACCTTAAAAATGCTATCAGGAATTTTTTTGATGGCATGATTTTATGTAAAAAAAAAATACAGCAATTAGGAAAATCTTGTTTCTGAATTCCAGTAAAAGATTCCCCTCTCCCAAAAAGAAACTCTGCACGATTAATGATTTCCCTCCTACCAAAAAATCCTCTGCACTAATAGATAACCTCTGTTGTCAATTTTTTTTGTTTTGAAATAAATTTACTATTATGTCTATTAAACTTAATCCACCAAAGCATCTAGACAGAATTCTAATTATATCAATTAACCAATTATTTCACCAGCTATAACATCAGTAATTTTTGGAAACTTGATAAAATATGTTGATGCGTTTAAGTATTGGTAGGATTCATAGTTCTTTCTGTAGTTGTCATATTTGAATATCTTTACTTATTTATAATACCTATACATTTTCTTTATATAAAATGGCAAAAACATTTTTTTTCTGATTCACCAAAGTTTAAAAGAGGACATATAAATGAGGTTTCCCACTTATGGGGTATTTATTTTAAAAATCTAAGTAAGGATATTGAAACCTGTACTTTCATATTTATTATGAAATAAAACAAAATAGAAAACATGTACAGACTTCAGTGTCTATTAGAAAGAAAAATTGAACAAACAAATCACAGAAGCTATATGCCATTGAGTTGTATTCTGCCTTAAAGAACAACTAAGTCTCCTTATTGTCACAACAGTCTCCTTATTGTCACAACATGGGTAGGCTTCAGGAATCCTATGCTTAATGGAGTGAGTCAATTGTTAAAGACAAATACTGCATTATTTCATTTAGACTTTCATTCAGTGAGTGAGGTGAGGCACAGTTGAGTGGGACCAAGGAAAGAAATAGCAAGTTACTGTTCAATGAATATATTCATTTATTCAATAATATATATTTTCAAAATACTAATCAATTTTATTCAAAAAACATTTTACTCAAGTAATATGTATTCAATCATTCAATACATTTACAGATATTATTTCAGATTAGAGTAGATCAAGTGATCTACTCTATAGCATAATGGTTGTTCTAGGCAGCATTGTATGTGCAACTAAAAAGTACTTTTAAACAATAGGAGAAAAAACAACAAAAGGAAGCAGAAAGTAGCAAGAGAAAAATGTTTGAAAGTGCTGGATTTGTTTATGATTTTTATCAAAATAATATATGTGCGGGAGTATGTTTATATCTAATCTTATTAAATTGTACATATTAAATATATACAAGTCTTTGTATATCAATAGATCTCAAGAAAGAGATATAATTGAAAGTAGGATAATCAAAAATTAAAAATACTGAACACACTGTATAAGCATTAGTCATTTAAAATAAATTTACATATAACAAAAAAGTATTATTAGCCCATTATAATATTAATTAGAGAATGTCATACAATGGATAATAACCACATTTACCCTCTAATCATTTACCTAGCTCTTCTAAGATCCATCCACCACCTCCCCTTCATATCCTCTTTTCTTTTATTAATAATTCAAGAAATCCAATTTGTGCTGACTTATACTCTTAGTTCTGAGGCCATCCATTGGAGCATGGTTGAGTTTATAAATTCCACCCATAAAAAATAAATAAAAAAAGCCAAAACTCTATCTTCCTACCAATGAAGGTGTCAACTGTCAAAAGCTTACCAGTTATTGTTGGAACTCATGAGGCTCTCTTATATCCATAAAAGAATGATGATTGTCTTTATCTTGTCCAGCAGGCCTTGTGTATCTACAGTTGCTATAAACTCAAGAATATTAACTATTGAGTCATGTCCACAAGGCACTGTTAAGCTTCTGTTCTTCTGATATCTGACTCTTACAATGTTTTTGACCCACTTCCTCTATAATTCCCAAGACCCTGGTATGGGAAGAGTTGATGTCCATGTCTCGTTATTCACACATTTTCTGCCATGTGTTCAGTTATGAGTAGCCACCAATCTCTAGACAAGGAAAATTCTCTGATGAAGTCTGACTGTTGCATTCGTCAATGGTTATAGACAAACAAACATAGACGACAGCTTGTCATTGTGCCCAGTTAGTAGAACAGCACTACTAGATTCACCCTTGGGCCTGTGAACTGCTCAAACATGGGTTCTTGGCAAAATTAAAAGAACCGGGCATAAATTCATTCCAGTAGAGCATACCTTAAATCCATTAACAATGTGGTTAGTTCCCTTTGTAACATTTACTGCATTATTGCACATGTATTGCATTAACTTGCCATACAGGTCATTATTATAGTTACTATAGGATTTTTTTTCTCACAGCAGCCTAAAGTCACTTACAAGTTTTATGAAAACGAATCAGCAAATGAGATGGCTTCTTGGTCAGCATCAACCTGATTTTTCCATATGCCGCGACTAAAGTGTGTGATGTCTTGAAAAATAGGTTGTTACTAACAAGCTTTGGTGTGTATCCTGGAGCAATAGAAATAGCCTATATTGTTTTTGATGGCTTCCTGGACAATTCTCTGAGAAACAACCCCAGAAAAGATAGCCCACATTTAACACAGGGTCTCTATTGGTCATGATTTGTCTACCTTAAGGAACATTCTCACATGTGTAGGTTAACTCCAATTAAGTCAATTAATGTGAAAAAAAAACAAATTTCATATAGTAAAATAGTAGATTTCCATATAACTTTTCTGAACATTTCCTGACTGTCATTTCTTCACACCCCCATGTTCTCTCTGTCCTACACTTTCAGCTCTTACATATTTTAATTATTTCACCATTTTTTCTGTTTTATATAATCATTTTTGCAACTTCCCTTCCCCTAAGATTTTTTCTTCTCCCCATCTGTGAATTACCCCTTTCTAGTTTCCTAGATTTTATACTTACTACAAATTAAAACATAACTCTAAAGATTTGACACAAAGATCGACCATGATTGAGAACATGTGATATTACCTATCTTTGTGAGACTAGGTTAACTTACATGGAATGACTGATTCCAGCTCTATCCTTCTACCTGTAAATTTCATAATTTCATTTATTCGCATATTTGAATATAATTTCATTATATATAGGTACCAGGTGTTCACTATCCATTCATCAGGTGATTGACATCTAGGCTGTTTCTATGTCCTAGATATTTTGAATAGAGCAGTTATGAACATGGATGAGCATGTGTCTCTGTAGTAGCAAATAGAATCTTTTTGGGTATATGCCTAGAAGTTGTTTTGCATATGATAGATCTACTTCTTTTTTGAGGACTTGCTTCACTGATTTACATAGTGACTGTACCAAATTGCACTTCCAGCAGCAGGGCAAGATATTTTGTCATTCCCCACATTCTGTCAGTATTTACTGTTTTGTTTTCTTAATTTAAGTCATTGTTTCTAGAGTAAGATGTAATTTCAAAGTGCTTTTATGTTTCATTTATTTTGGTAGGGATGTAAACACATTTTAAAAAATTTCTTAGGAATTTACATTTCTACTCCTGAGATGTCTCTGTTTAGTTTCATAGTCCACTTAGCAGCCAGTTTACAGAATGAGAAAAAAATCTCTGTCAGCTATACATCTGACAAAAACATTTGTCATTTTTTTATGGTGAAAATTCTCATGATTTGTTCTTGTAGGTTTTCTTTTTTTTATTGGATGTTTTATTTACATTTCATATGTTGTCCCCTTATCCCATCTCCCACCCACCCAGGAACCCCCTATTCCCTCACCCCTCCTCCTGTTTCTCTGCGGATGTACCCCTACCTATCCCCCAACTCCCACCTTCTAAATGTACCATACAATTGCCATCAGCCATTGCTCTGCTGAACAGCAGCATACAAGAACTTAGTATGCATTGATCAGACTTTTCTCACCTTTTTCTGCCCTGTTTCTTCAGCCCTTCATAATGACCATTGTACTGCCAACTTCTGAGGTATCAATATTCTCAGACTCCAAAGAGGAAAAATATCATGCTGTACATATCTTTCATTGTGGTTTACTTCATTTGAGATAAATAATCTCACATGTGGTATAAAGGAAAGATTTTTATATTTTTGTTCCTACATAGTCTCTCTCTCTCTCTTTCAACCTCTCCCCTCCTCTCCCTCTAGCTACCCTGTGTGTGTGTGTGTGTGTGTGTGTTTGTGCGTGAGTACACAGGCCTGTGTGTACATGTTATCTTTTCATTTCTTGGCAACTATAAATGTTGCTACACTAGAAATGGGAATACAGGTATTCCTTTGATATGATGATTTCATAAGATACTTAAGATATTTCAGAGATGACTGGAAAAAGAGATCAGTCTGTCCTCACTTCAATTAATGTGAATTGATTGTGAATCCTGCCACCTATTAGTGAAATAAAAAATATTTCCAAGGTATAAATATTCTAGGTAAGTAACAGTATGATCTTCAGTGACCTAATGTAGACACTAGACTTACATACTTCAGTATCCTAAATATGTCGGCCAAATAATTTCTATTTAATAAGATTAAATTACAATTTTAGCTATCATACTGTTGTTATTTTTTTCTATAATTGTGAGTTACCTTGCATTTAACGAAGCAAGCCATGGTGTGTGTGTGTCTGTGTATGTGTGTGTTAGTGTGTTATTGTACATGACATTTTTTTTTGTTGCTTCCAAGCTTGTTAGACTGGTATACTAAGATAGAGTAAATTAAACTATAAAGAAAGTGTTTTAGAAGCTCTCGCTTTTTATGTCCCGTTTTATTTCTTTTTCTGATGTTAGCAGCCATGGAAAACCATTAGCTAAATATATTAATTCATTAGCAATAGCAAACAGTGCATCCTAATCAGGTCATTCCTTCTCAATTTATTAACTAGAGTATTTCAACAAGACAAATTTCCTTTCAGAAGCTATTTTGTTCAGCAGAAGGGGTTTATACAGAAAATGCAAAATGCATGTTTTATTATATTCAGTTTATGCATCCTCTTTTAAAAATATGCTTTTCTACAGTTCTGCCAAAGTGTTCACTAAATATGTTATTATAGAGGCATAGATTTATCACACCTGGAGTATTTCACTTACACTTATGTATGGTCATATTAATTATTTGGCCAATAGAAAACTATGGAAATGATTTGCTAAATCTCTTTGTTATTCTCCAGTAGAATATGGTATTTTTTCTATGATATAGCATTGGTGCTATGAAAAACAAGCAGTAGGTCTGGAAGATAAAAAGAATGAATAAATGTATAAATAGATAAATGAATGAGGGCACAAACAAACAATCAAATGAAGCTAAGCCTTATGGTTGAGACTGCTATGCCCGATGCCTGTGATGATAAAGCAGAAGAGAGGCTAGTTGTGTGTCTTTCTGTCTTATATAATGAGTTCAAATGCAGTCTGAACAACCTATAGAAACCATGTCCCAAGATTAAAACCAAAGCTAAGTGAAAATATATATGATGATATGCATCCATTAATAGACATATCTAAACTAGGAAAATTTAACATGTAGAAAACAATAAATTTTTCTTCTAGAGTATCATTCTTAAGTAGTATAAAATGTAACTGTTCTTTATTATTGAGAATAAACTTTAGAACTAAAAAGGAATTCAACAGCACAGATGTCAGGGTGACTCAGAGAGGCTAGACAATCTCAATATTTGGCATGTGAACCAATTAGAAATCAGTAAGACCTGCCGCTAGAGATGCAGTTTTATTTGTAACCAAAATGATATTAGATAAATATTAAAATGTTTTGAATTTAATATCCTCAATGGAAAAGAGTCCATTTGTTCATAAGGTAGGCATTTCATATAATGGAAGCATTAATCACTAGCCATGAAAAGAAACAGATTATTGACTTATGAAGCATCAAATATGAAGGCCAACTCAATAATGCCAAGAAAAAACATGGGCTCAAAAGTGTTCATGACATGTGATCTCTAATTTATATACTAGAGAAAGTATAACTTTAAAGACAGAAAACATATAATGGGTGCTAGAGAACAGAATGGAAATGTGATTCAATACATGAGGTCACAAAGAATATTGAGAGAATAATGGCCTTTTGATTTGGATGTTATCTCAGCCCAGATGAGTAAAGATTTTGTAAACAATATAGGTATATTTACACACAGAATTATGTGCACAGTAAGTTTCATCTGATCTTTAATAGTATGATTCTTTATGATTTTTCCAGACATCCTTAGTATTGTTTTCCCTTTCTCTCTCTTTCTGTATTTACCTCCTTCTCCTTCTCCAAAGAGCCTCCTTTGCTCATTTCTCCTTGGGGTCACTTGTACCCTGCTCTTCCTCTTAACTTCTCTAATTCTGTATTTACCTCCCTCCCTCATCTCATAAGAACAGTCCTTTCCTCTTTACCCAGTCTAATCATTTGTACCCACCAACAGTGTATCATATCTCAGCTTTACTACTTCCAACTGGTCATTTTCATCTCCATTAACCTGTTTGCCAAGTCTATGGAATGCCTTTTAGGTCTTTACACTTCCTGTTTAGAGAGCTCTCAAATCAGTTTCTTGCCTCATCATTCAGTAGAGGGTTGTTTTGGGAAGGATTTTTTTTTTGGGGGGGAGTGCTTATTTTCTTTACCAGATTATGAGTTACCTTTAATTAAAGGAAAATTTTCATAGTTTTTCTCCTTTTTTCTACATTTATTTATTCATTTATTCATCTATTTATTAATTCATTCACTTTACAACCTAATTCCAACCCCCACTTGGCCACTGAGACCTGACAAGATATAATAGTTAGGGGAGCAGAATCTCCAGATAGGCAAGAGAGTCAGGGTAAGCCCCCTTTCCAGTTGCTGGGGGACCTGCATGAAGACCAACTGCATATCTGCTACATATGTATAGGGGCCTAGGTTCAGCCCTTATATGCTCTTTGGTTGATGGTCAGTCTTTGGGAGCACCCAAGAGTCCAGGTTAGTCTACTCTGTTGATCTTCTTCTACAGCCTTTATCCCCTCCATGCTCCTCAATCCATTCTCCAACTCTTCCACGGGACTTCCCGGAGCTCCATCTGATACTTGGCTGTGAGTCTTAGCATCACTTTCCACTGGTTGATGCGCAGAGTCTCTCAGAGGATTGTAATGCTAGGCAACTCACACAGGCTCAGTGAAGTTCTATGTTATTACACAACATTTGCAACCATGAACACTCAGCAGCCAAGGTCCCTTGCACATAATCAGTTAAAAAAAAGTTTAACTAGTATTCATATGTACATGTCATCATCTTGGCTTCTAGAAATCTAGAAACATAATACATTGTTAGAATATTGATTTTCAAAATTAGTTTATTGACACATATTAAACTGTAAATTCAGTTACTTATGAGCATATGAATATTTTCATCATTTGGCTTCTAGAAATCTAGAAATTGAATACATTGTTAGAATATTGATTTTCAAAATTCATTTTTTGACACATTAACTGTAAATTCAGTTACTCGTGTACATATGAGTATTGTTATCTTGGCTTCTAGAAATCTAGAAACATAATACACTGTTAGAATATTGATTTTCAAAATTAGTTTATTGATACATATTTAACTATAAATTCAATTACTTTAATAAATATTGTCTATTATATAAGCTTTTTTCTTTTTTCTCAGAATGATATATAATTTTACAGAAAAGCTTAGAACTGAACTTGAAGAAAAATGCTTACATTTTTATATATGTAAAATAAATAAGTTGGCTTAAACATGAGAATATTAGAGATGAGAATATTTAATTAAGGCCAACACTAACTTAAGACATTTCTGAAAGTGCTACAAAAAATTACAAACTGTAAAAATATAGACTGAGATGCTCAAAGCCTACAAATACCACAGGAGTACTGCCAGTACCAGAGTGAAGTTGGCTAAGAGGAGGAAGGAAGGATGTGGCATGTCCTATGCCTGGGTTGTGTCAGCTGCTGCTAGGGCTTCTCAAAGGACAGCCATTCTAGGCTCTTGTCTGTAACAACACCATAGCATATAAGTGTCAGGCCTTGGAGCTTCCCCTTGAGATGGATCCCAAGTTGGCTTGGTCATTTGACCTCCTTTCGCTCAGTCTCTTCTCCATGTTTGACTGTAGTTTTCTTAGAAGGGAACAATATAGGTCAGAATTTTCAGCTGTGGGATGGCAACCCCATCCTTCTCTTTGATGCCAAATCTTTCTACCTGAGGTAGATTCTACAAGTTACCACTCCAACTATAGGACATTTCATCTAAGGTCCCTCCCTTTGAGTCCTGAGGTCTCTGCTACATTCTAGAGGGCCCCCCACCTTCTATACCCTGAGGTTGTGAATCTCTATTCATTGTTCTAGCCCTCTCCTGTCTCCCCTCCTATACCTGATTATATTGCCCTTTTCCCTCTTCATCTCCCCCTCCCCTCTCCTACCCAGATCCTTCTCTCCCACTGCCTATTATAATTGTTATCTTCTACCTCCCAAGAGAGACTAAAGCAACCTCATTTGAGTCCTTCTTCTTGTTAACTATCTTGTGTCCTAGATATTCTGTAACTTTTTTTGGCTAATATCCATTTATTAGTGAGTACATACGATGCATGTATTTGGGGGGGTCTGAGTTTCTTGCTCAGGATTATATTTTCTAGTTCTATCCATTTGCCTGCAAAACTCATGATGTCCTCATTCCTAATAGCTGAATAGTGTTCCATTGTGTAAATCAACCACATTTTCAGTATCTATTCTTTAGTTAAGGGACAGCTGAGTTGTTTACAGATTCTGGCTATGAGAGATAAGGCAGCTACGAACATAGTGGAGCATGAGCCCCTATGTTATGTTTGGGAATCTTTTGTATGTGTCCAAGAGTGGTATAGCTGGGACTTCAGGTAGATCTATTTCCACTTTTCTGAGGAACCTGCAGATTGATTTACAGAGTGGGTCTGCCAGTTTACAATCCTACCAGTAATGAAGGAGTGTCATTGCCAACATGTGCTGTCACCTGAGTTTTTTTTATTTTTTAATTGGATATTTTATTTACTTACATTTCAAATGTTATCCCCATTCCTGGTTTCCCCTGGCATTCCCCTACACTGGAACATCAAGCCTTCACAGGACCAAGGGCCTTTCCTCCCGTTGATGCCCAACAAGGCCATCCTATGCTACATATGCAGCTGGAGTCATGGGTCCCTCCATGTGTACTCTTTGGTTGGTAGTTTAGTCTCTAGGAGCTTTGAGGAGTCTGGTTGGTTGATATTGTTGGTCTTCCTATGGGTTGCAAACCCCTTCAGCTCCTTCAGTCTTCTCCCTAACTCCTCCATTGGAGTCCCCATACTCAGTCCAATGGTTGGCTGTGAGCATCCTCATCTATATTTGTCAGGCTGTGGCAGAGCTTCTCAGGAGACAGCTATATCAGGATCCTTTCTGAAAGCACTTCTGGTAATCTGCAATAGTGTCTGGGTTTGGTGTCCATATGTGGAATGGATCTCCAGGTGGGGTATTCTCAGGATGGCCTTTCCTTCAGTCTCTGCTCCACATTTTGTCCCAGTATTTCCTTTAGACAGGACCACTTCTGGGTTAAAAATTTGGAGATGAGTATGTGATTCCATCCACCAACCAGAGGCATTGCCTAACCTCTGGATATGGTCTCTACAGTTTCTCCCTCCCCTTTTTGGGGCATTTCAGCTAATCTCATCTCTGTTGGGTCCTGAGAGCCTCTTTTCTGGGATCTGGGACTTACTGGTTGCTACTCCCAGTTCTCTATTCTCCACTGCTACACACATATTTTCAATTTCCTGACGCTCAGTATTTCATCCCAGTCTCCTCCCTTACCTGATCCTGCCCCCTTTTCCCCTCCCTCTCCTCTCTTCTTCTGAAGTCCCACCCAACCTCTACTTCCTGTGAGTATTTTGTTTCCCCTTCTAAGAAGTACAGAAGAATCCACACTTTGGACTTCCTTCTTCTTGAGCTTAATATGGTCTGTGAATTGTATCGTGGGTATTTCAAGCTTTTTACCTAATTTCAATTTATCAGTGAGTACATGTCATATGTGGTTGTTTGGTGTGTGTGTGTGTGTGTGTATATGTGTGTGTGTGTGTATGTATGTATGTGTGTGTGTGATTGGGCTACCTCACTCAGGATGATATTTTCTAGTTCCATCCATTTGACTAAGAATTTCATGATGTCATTGATTTTTAATAGCTGAGTAGTACTCCATTATATAAATATACCACGTTTTCTGTATCCATTCCTCTGTTAAGGGACATCTGAGTTCTTTCCAGCTTCTGGCTACTATAATAAGGCTGCTATGAACATAGTGGAACATGTGCCCTTGTTATATGTTGGAAAATCTTTTGGGTATATTCCCAGGAGTTGTATACATGGAACCTCAGGCAATACTCTGTCCAATTTTCTGAGAAACTGCCAGACTGATTTCCTGAGTGGGTCTACCAGCTTGCAATCCCACCAACAATAGAGGTGCTCCTCTTTTCCCACCTCCTCGCTAGCCTCTGCTGTCAACTAAGTTTTTGACCTTAGCCATTCTGAGTGGTATAAGGTGGAATCTCAGGGTAGTTTTTATTTGCATTTCCCTGATGACTAAGGATGTTGGTCATTTCCTTAGGTACCTCTTGGCCATTCAGTATTCTTCAGTTGAGAATTCTTTGTTTAGCTCTGTACCCCATTTTAATAGGGTTATTTGGTTCTATGGAGACTTACTTCTTGAGTTCTTTGTATGTATTTGACATAAGCCCTCTATTGGATGTAGGATTGGCAAAGATCTTTTCCTAATCTGCTGGTTGCCATTTTGTCCTATTGACAGTGTCTTTTGCCTTCAAGAAGCTTTTCAATTTTATGAGGTTCCATTTGTTGATTGTTGATCTTAGAGCATAAGCCATTTGTGTTCTGTTCAGTAAATTTTCCCCTGTGCCCATGTGTTTGAGGCTCTTACTTCTCTTCTATCAGATTCAGTTTATCTGTTTTTATGCGGAGGACCTTGATCCACTTGCTTTTGATTTAACTTTGGTATGTGGTATCTGTCTAGAAAATCATCTATTTCATCTAGATTTTCCAGTTTTTGTAGTGGAATCTGATAATTTTTGAATTTCTGCAGTTTCTGTTGTTCCATTTCCCTTTTCATTTCTGATTTTGTTAAATTGAATATTATCGCTGTACCCTTTACTTAGTTTGGCTAGGGTTTTATCTCTTGTTGATTTTCTCAAAGGACCAGCTTTTGGTTTTCTTGATTCTTTGTATTATTCTCTTTGTTTCTGTTTGGTTGATTTTGTCCGAGTTGCATTATTTTCTGCCATCTACTCCTCTTGGGTATATTTACTTCTTTCTGATTTAGAGCTTTCAGATTTGCTGTGTAGGATTTCTCCAATTTCTTTATGAGGGTAATTACTGCTATGAATTTTTCTTTTAGCACTACTTTTATTGTGTTCCATTAGTTTGGATATGCTGTGTCATCATTTTCATTGAATTCCAGGAATTCTTTAATTTCTTCTTCATTTCTTTTCTGAACAAGTTATCATTGAGTAGAGAATTTTTCAGTTTCTATGGGTATGTGGATTTTCTAGTTTTGTTGTTTGTTTTTGTTTTTTTGTTATTGAATTCTAGCCTTAATCCATGGTGATCTGATAGGATGCATGGGATTGTTTCAATCTTCTTGTATCTATTGAGGCTTGTTTTGTGACCAACTTTATGGTCAATTTTTGAGAAGGTACCAAGAGGTGTGAGAAGACAGTCCATTCTTTTGTTTTAGAGTGAAATGTCTGTATATATCTATTAATCAATTTGGTTCCTAACCTCTATTACTTTCACTGAATCTCTGTTTAGTTTCTGTTTCAATGGCTTTTCTATTGGTGTGAGTAGGGTGTTGAAGTCTCACCACACACTATTATTGTGTGGTATTCAGTGTGTGTTTTGAGGTTTAGTAGGTTTTTTTATGAATGTGGGTGCCTTTGCATTTGGGGCATAGATGCTCAGAATTGAGACTTTTAATTGCATTTTTCCTTTGATGTATATGAGGTGTCCTAACCCATCTCGCTTGATAACTTTTGGTTGAAAGACTATTTTATTAGGTATTAGGATGGCAAATCCAGCTTGTTTCTTGGGACCATTTTCTTGGTAGAATTTTTTCAAGCCTTTTACTCTGTTGTAGTGCCTGTCTGTGCTATTGAGGTATGTTTCTCACATGCAGCAAAATGCTGGATCCTGCTTGTATGTCCAATCTATTAGCTTATGTATTTTTATTGAGTAACTGAGTATATTGATAGTGAAAGATATTAAAGACAGATGATTGTTAGTTCCTGATATATTTGTTGTTGTAGGTGGCATTACGTGTATATGATTCACTCCTTTTGGTTTTGTTGTGAGATCATTAATTTCTTGTTTCTTTTTTTCCTTGATGTAGGTACCCTCTTTGTGTTGGAAGTTTTCTAGTAGAATCTTCTGTAGGGCTGGATTGGTAGGTAGATATTGTTTAAATTTGGTTTTGTCATGGACTATTTTGGTTTCTCCATTTATGATGATAGAGAGTTCTTCTGCAAAGTATAGTTGCCTGGGCTGGCATTTGTGTTCTCTTAGGGTATGCATGGCTTCTATACAGCTTTTTTTTTTTTTTTTTTTTTTTTTGGATTTAGAGTCTCTGTTGAGAAGGCTAGTGTAATTCTGATAGGTCTGCCTTTATATGTTACTTAGGCCTTTTCCCTTACAGCTTTTAATATTCTTTCTTTGTTCTGTGCATTTGATATTTTGTTTATTATGTGACAGGGAGGATTTCTGTTTTGATCCAATATACTTGGTGTTCTGTAGGCTTTTTGTACATTTGTGCCCATCTCTTTCTTTAGGTTTGGTAAGTTTTCTTCTATGATTTTGTTGAAGATGTTTTGTAGTCCTTTGAGCTGGTAATTTTTGCTCTCTTCTAATCCTATTATTCTTAGGTTTGGTCTTTTCATTGTGTCCTGAATGATATTTTGGGTTAGGACTTTTTAAATATTTTGTATTTTCTTTGACCATTGTGACAATATCTTCTAAGTTATCTTCTATGCCTCAGATTCTCTCTTCTATCTCTTATATTCTATTGGTGATGCTTGCATCTGTATCTCCTGACCTCTTTACTAAGTTTTCCATTTCCAGGGTTGCCTCTATTTGTGATTTCTTTGTTTCTCCTTCCATTTTTAGCTCTTGGACCACACTGTTCAGTTCCTTCACCTGTTTAATTGTGTTTTCCTATATTTCTTAAGGGATTTTATTTGTTTCCTCTTTAAGGGCTTCTACTTGTTTACCTGTGTTTTTCTGTATTTCTTTTGTGCATTATTTATATCCCCCTAAAGGACTATAGTTTGTCATAGGATTTTAGGGCAGTATTATGGTTTTCAGGTGTGTTGGGGGTATCCAGGGCTTGCTATGGTGGGAGAACTGGTGTCTTATGGTTCCAAAGTATATTGGTTTCTGTTGCTTATGGTCTTGTGCTTGCCTCTTGCCACATGTTTATCTCTGGTGTTAACTGACGTAGGTATCTCTGTCTGGAGCCTATCTCCTATGTCCCTGGGTTGCTACAAGTCTCCTGAGAGACCTGTGGCCCTGGCCATAGCAGGTATCCTGGGAGGCCCTTAGACTCTGGGGTCTTCAAAGGGGCATTCACACTGATAATCTGTTGCCCTGGCTACAGTACATCTCCTGGAATGCCTTTAGACTATGGAATCTGTTGACCTGGATGCAGCAGATCTACTGGGAGGCCTTTAGACTGTGAAGTCATCATAGGGACATACAAGCTGATGATCAGCCCGAGTGGAAGGCACAGGAAGGAAAAGAGATGCAGTTCAAGCAATGGGGAGGGGTTATGAGTCAGCTGGGCTTCTTGGGTGTCCCATCTGATGTAGTTATTTGGAAGGGTTCCTTACCTGTTGCCATGGGTACAACAGATCTACTGGCATTTAGGACTTCTGGGGTATCCCAAGAAACAGACACACTGATGATCTGCCAAGGGAAAAGATATGGGCAGGAAGGGAAGATTCATAGATTTAAATTTTGTTCTTTTCTTCAGCTAGAAATTAGTATACTAGCTAATGCTTAAGTATTCCATGCTTTGGAAGCTATGATTCATCCAAAAAGATCCATCTTCATTTTTTGCTGATGTTTACATGAAAATTTCATAGCAAGAACAAAGCACAGGGACCTGTTAGTAGTTTTTATTTTAATAGACTATGCATGAAATTTAGAAAACAAAAAATGTGGGTTATTTAATTACATTGAAAAATCTGTTATATTAAATATGACCTTGTAATTGTTATTTGACTATCAGTGTCATTTGATATTATTAAACCGAACAGATGTGCAGAAGCTTTGCATTAATTTTAATCATTTTATATTTTTTATCTTTAAGTATTACAATAGGAACTATAAATAATGTCAAAGTAACCACGCTCTTAAAGCTACTGTGATGAAGAAATAGTAGGCTCATTTGATATTAAGGTTGTACCTAATGTTGATGTATGTTTCCATCTGTAAAGATACTTATGTGAGATTTATCTGTTTAATTCTAGTTGTGTTGCTTGATACAACCACAGTGATGGGAGAACTAGGATGGAAAACATATCCATTAAATGGGGTAAGTTGGAATTCCATAAAAATTTTCAAGTTACCATCTATCTTGGGTTTGTAAGATCTTCTATGAAAGGCAAAGGAAATTGTGCATTTTTGCATATCACTTTAGTCCCATAGAAAGGATCAAAGTCCAACTGAAGTGATAATGATTGTGAACACTATATAAATAATCTTGTTTTCTTTTAAGTTAATAATTTTTTGTGGAGATTTTTACTCTTATTCTTTGTCTACCAAACAAAAATTCAGCAATTAATACAAGTAAATATTCTCAACAATTTAATTATTTTTCCTGCAAATGTTCTCATTCTTCAGTTCTTTACTTATGTGTTTTACTTTGCTTCCTTCATTATAACTTCAAATATAAATTTGATAAAAAAATACATTTCCATGTATTTATGTTTTAGAATTTAGAATCTTTCATTGCAATGTATGTTTTACAGCAAATGTTATTTATTCAACAAATGCTCTGGAAACAAAAAAAAATTCATTTGGAGTAGAATCTCTTCAATTTTTGTTGACTAATTCTGTCATTTGTTTCATAAGCAATCTAAAATTACAAAGCTAAAATTTTTATATTTTTCTGATAGAATTGTCACCAAAATTTCTGAGAAAATGTAATTTTAAGTATCATAATTTGATCTATACTATTTTATACGAATAAAGTTCTTTAATAAATGTCATTATTTCAGGCTAGGTTTCTTTTTATTTTAGGTTTCTTAATACTCATCAAAATTTCTAGAATTCACCACATATGCTGATAATTATATCATGTATTACTTCCATAAAATTCTAATTTATATTTGAAATTGCAAAAGCTATTGTACTAATGTTTTCAAAATTATCTAAAACTTAATTTGCAAGAAAGGCAGTGGTAGAATTCAGTTAAATCTAAAATCCTGAGATTCAGAGGAAGCAACTGTTTCTCTCTCAATTATAACGTCTAAATGCAACATATGTAAGAAAATATTCACCAGTCTAATCTGTCAGATCAAAAGGACCTAGATGATGGGCACAGTAATTGATGACTAGAAAAGCAACCATCTGAGCTCATCCTGCACTGTGAATTCACCCTTCCAGTTTTGTACTTTGTGCGGTACCCCACTTACATAAGAGAGTGTTGTTTTACTCATTCTATTCATTCAAATATTAATTAGTCTCAGAAACATCCTCAGACTCATTGGCAGAAATGTTTCCTCAGTTTTCTAGGTGTTTCTCATTCCAGTCAAACTGACTCTAATTTAACCAAGTCAGTTAGAAGAATTATGGACATTGCTCTCATATCTAAATATCGGCAGCAGATGAGCCTAGTACCTAATGCTGTTTAGAAGGTATTTCTAGTTAGTAATTATCACTAAAGTGGAGAAATTACCATAATGTCTATTACTTACATATCACAGATTTCTAGCGTAATTGCTTACCACACTAAGAGCCAGAAATTGAATGTATTGCAAGAAAACATCAAATAACTATTAATAGATTTGTTTATGTAATGTGAGACCTTCAGTAGTCTAAAAACTTATCAAAAGTCCTAGACCTTAGTATTTAATTTTGAATCATGTTATAATGCATCATAGTCTTTTAAAATATATATACATTTGTTTGAAATCAGAAAGTAAGAACTATAATGATAACTTCTCTAAAAATGAATGTTAAGTTTCATTGCTTTCAATGTTGCTATTTAAATAAGTCTTCTTCCAAGAAACTCTACTACATATGTAGTCGTGTTCTAAATGTCCACTATGTTAAATTCATTTCTGATATTTCACATTTCAAATAACTACATTCAGTTTAATGTATGGATACATTAATTACACAAATATATTTTCTTAATTTTAGTGTTTCAGTGATATTTTTATTGAACTTTAGTGAGTGTGCATGTGTGTGTGTGTGTGGTATGTATGTACATTTCGGCTAACATATGGACAATAAAGAACAAGATACAGTTATTGTCATCTCACTCCATTTTGTGGATTCCAAGGATGAAACTGAGTCCCTAGGCTTGGCAATGAACAGCTTTACTAGTTGAGCCATCTCATTGGCCTTCATGTGATATTTTATAGCTATGAGAAGTTTACTATCCATACAGGCAAAGAGAAGAAAGCATTAATAGTATACATATCTTTAGATTATTATGGGGATAAAAATTTCATGGATGTAACAAACAAAAATATTATTATAATTATCATTGAGATAACTCTAGATATTTTGAATGAGTGAACACAATCTTGTACAAATTGGTTGTTTTCTTTATCTGAAATTACCTTTCAAATATATGTAATTTTTCTTCTAGCCCTACAAAAATATTTTATCATTACAATGCTATTTTAAACAATTAACTGTAAGTAAAAAGGAGTATTCTGGTAAATCTAAGTGAGATAAAAATTCATGTGTATATCCCTCCACTGAACAAGAACTATTTGAAAATAGTTTGATGAGTACAAGAGACTCTGGTTCTATTTGTCATGAAGTTGTATGTGTGTACTGGTTCTTGTCATCTCAAATTTCATACTAGCTATGGTTTTTAAATTGTGAGTGGTCAATTTAGCATTATTTGCTATATAACACATATTTAAAATCAATATATACATATATGCATACATATGAATATTTGTGTGTATTAAAGCTAAATTAGACATGAGGTTCTGCTATGATAATAGTGTCTATGATAATAATAGATAAACTTGATGGATTGCAGTTACCTACAACATAATTCTGGAAGTCAATTGTTCCATTTGTTATATCCTAAAAGCAATTTTTGTAGGAAAGATTTAGGGAAAATTGAGATATTTATAAGGGAAGAACTGGAAAAATATTATGTTTGTTTTTCCATTTGTTTGATGACTTTCTTTATTGAAATATCTCTTATATTATTCTTTTATATACACTCCTCCTTTTGTTTTTCCCTTCCCCAGACCTAGATTTTCTTCTTATTTTTTATTGGATGTTTTATTTATTTACATTTCAAATGTTATCTCCTTTCCCAGTTTCCCTTCCACAAACCCCTATCCCATCCCCCTCCCGCTGCTTCTATTGAGGATGCTACCCCATCCACCCACCTACCCCATCTCATCTCCTACACATTCCCCTACGCTGGGACACTGAGCTTCCACAGGACCAAGGGCCTCCCCTTCTTTGCTGCCAGAGAAGGCTATCCTCTGCTACATATGCAGCTGGAGCCATGGTTCCCTCCAAGTGTACTCTTCGGTTGGTGGTTTAATCCCTGGGAGCTCTGGGGGAGGAGGGGTCTGGTTGGTTGATAATGTTGTTTTTCCTATGGGGTTGCAAACCCCTTCAGTTTCTTCAGTACTTCCCCTAGCTCTTCCATTGGGATCCCCATGCTTAGTCCAATCATTGGCTGTGAGCCTCTACCTCAGTATTAGTCAGGCTCTGGCAGACCCTCTCTGGAGACAGTTACATCAGGCTCCTGTCAGCAAGTGCTTTTTGACATCTCCAATAGCGTCTGGATTTGCTGTCTGCATATGGGATGAATCCCTAGGTAGAATGGTCTGTAAGATGGCCTTTCCTTCAGTCTCTGCTCCACTCTTTGTCTCTATATTTCCTTTACAGAGGAACAATTTCCGAGTTAAAATTTTGGAGATGAGTGTGTGGCCCTATCCCTCAACCAAGGACCATGACTAACCTCTGGATATGGTCTCTACAGGTTCTCCCTCCTCTTTGTTGGGTATTTCAGCTAATGCCATCCTTGCTGGGTCCTGGAAGCCTCTTTTAGTGACATGAAAAAGCACTCTACAGAGGAAAGCCTTCAGCAGTGTGACAACTGAGCCTTTGAGCTTTTGAGGACCATGACAAACATCTAAGCTTCTCTCTTATTTTTTGAGAACTGGAAATACCAAATTTGAAACCCATCTTTAATCTTTTGATCACTGCTCTCAAGAGCTTGTTCTACTAAAATATATACCGACTCCAGCTGAGCTATCATTGCCTAAATATCCCTATGTTGTCTCTGTGGTCAAGGAAAAAGCAGGACAGCAATATTAGGTAGATAGATCTCCTCGGACCATTCCAAAAGGTGATGTTTAAGGTAGTTGTTTTCTAAATGTTTCTTTTGTATATATTTCAAAGGATTCTGACATATGAATTTTTTCCTTCTTATGAATTTTAAAGCTTTTTCGTAAGATCAATGATCACAGATTACTTTAATTTTATTTAAATGAAAATACCTTTATTAGTTTTTTTACATTTATCTACTTTTCGTGTGTGTGTGTGTGTGTGTGTGTGTGTGTGTGCGTGTGCCAAAATATATCACAGTGCTTGTGCAGAGGTCCAAGGTTAATTTACAGAAATCTGTTCTCTTTGTCTACCATATGAACTAGTGAACAAACTTAAATTACCAGGCTTGTCTGTATGGATTTACCCAGCTCCGTTAACTTTTACTGACTATTTTTAATGTACTATTTTAGATACTTTATATCTTTCTTGGACAAAGTCGCCAAAAAAATAAACTTAAGGTTATTTTCAGCTCACCATTCATAGGTACAGACCAATATGTCAGAGAAACCATGGAGAGAAACTTGACAAATTTGTCCTATTGCATCCATGGGCAGGAAAAGAGAAAGATACAAGCTAGTAGTATTCATTCTTGATTGGACCCTGTTAGTCACTCCGGGACCATGGTCACAATGACAATAGTGATTTCCATCTCAGTTAAACCAATCTAATAGGTCATTCTTTGCCAAGCCCAGATGTTATCTCCTATGTGACTCTAGATCCATTCACTTTGACAATCAGTATTAACAAGAACCACCTCCGCTCAGCTTGACACTCAGCCATAGAACTAGTGAGCTCTAACTTTTCATTCATTATCCCAAAGTCTTATGTTCATCATAATGCAAAATTCATTAGGTCCAATTTCTAAAAATTCCAACAGGCTTTCCCTTTTTAATATTTTCTACAAAGTTTAAAATTCTACATCTTCTGAGACTAAAGACGGTCTCTTTATAGGGTACTCAGAAAAGAAAATAGTTCTAAGTAAAAATGGTCCTGAGAAAACATTTCCATTCTAAAAGGGAGCAATGTGGCATTGCATGCAGCTGCTGCTCAATATCCAGTATCTAGAGCTCGAGGGCTCCTGATGAAATCATCTGGCCTCTAAATGGCTTTAGTATAACTGCCTTCCTAGCTCTTTTACTTGAAGCATACATAAGGTCTCTTTAATACTAGATCTACACAGTGCCTTCAGTGAACATTCATGGGTCTAGTATATACAAGTTATGGCAGCTCTGCTACAACTTAGGACTCATCATTGTAGATTCATACAAAGCCTTCTACAGCCTTCTTCCAGGGACTTTGAGTCTGCTGAACATGGATTGAGTCAATGACACTAAAACCTTCAAGCCATACTTCATGTAAATCATTGTCTTGCATCTCACAAGCTTACAAAACTAGTATTTTGTGAGTGATGCTACCAAGTCCTGCTGCCATCAAACATGGTAGACCATTACTTTCAACCTCCACTTCACTAAGTTCCTCAGGACATAGACAGACTGATTTTTTGCCCTGAGAGGACATGATCAGTACCTGATAGTCCTTATTCTCCTCTGAAGCATCATAATACAGATTTCTGTCTTACAGCTTTTTCTAGGCATCCTAATCTCACCTCCTATTAGAATATCTAATTAATCTCCAGATCTCCAGCTACAGCTTTCTAGACTTTTTGTAGCCCAGAGTTACAGACTTTTCCATATTCTTAACATGAATGAGTTCGAAAGGCCACTCACAAGGTCAGGTTTATCGCAGAAAGAGCACAACTCTTGGTTATTAATTTTCTGTATTGGTTATGTTGTATGTTTTTGGAACAGTATGTATTCCATACACAACATAAGGTAAGATAGGTCTATTTTGGTTCTCAGTTGAAGGATATAGTCCAGCATGATAGAGAAGTCATGTAGCTGTTAAAGGGAAGCTACCCAATAGTTTAAATAGAAATTGTGAGAAATAATAAGAAAAGACCATAAGAAAGCACGGGATTGAGAAAGTCGGTGCCTCTAAAAGTAACACTGGGTGCTAAACTTCCACGTTCTTCAAGGCTCCAGGGACTGACCTATGTAAGGCAGAGATGAAATAAGAAAAAAATTTCACTGAGAATACAAGAAAACTTTATCATTCCTCTGTGCTTCACCCCCAAGGAAGGCTCTATTACTCCCATATCAGAGTATTGGTCTTTGACATATTCCTGCCCTTGTCAACAGCACACTTGTACTCTGGACATAATTCATCACACCAAACCTCTTGATCAAGTACGAGGTCATTATGAGTAAATTCCCTAATGATATATATATATATATATATATATATAATATTGCAGTTAATGTATACAAATATGGCAATTTTAAGAAGCTGACTTTACCTTAGACTGTCAAACTGTAAATTCATGTTGTAAGCATAATAGTAATTTGTTGGAATAATAGAAGTAATTATAGCAATGGTAAGTGAAGAAATGCAGCTACTTTGAGGCAGACCAGCAGAAAGAAAAAAGCTCGGACACTAAAATTTCCTTTAGGAAAACACAGGGCCATGAATTTAGCCAAACTGCTGGCTTTCTTTCATCTACTCTTGTAGTGAGTTAGGAAAATGACCTTCCTGCATACAGGCAGCATGGGAAAACACATGAATGAATTTTCATAGTGTATTAGAGGGCATGAAATGCAAATATTTAATAGATAATACAACTACAATCCCTGTAACTTTTCTCCCCACCCTCTCATAACACTCGTTCTAAATAGCATCTGAACAACAACAAAAAGAATTTGATTGTTATATTATTTATATTTTCATTAGCTGAAAGAACATCTATTAAACAAGGTAAATTTAATTTTGAACTAAGGACAAGAAGTAATGGAAATTTAGAAAATCAGATGTGAAATGTTTACTATCTGTGAATAAGTGACTGCTTTCATATTCTTGGAGCACTTAAAAGTCAGTATGAATTGAATTTAATTTTTTCAGTGGCTCTGCTATTTTTAAAATAGGGACTTAATAATGTCTCCTTGTATTCATTTCTGTTTTGGAAAGAAATTAGCATATTTAAACCAAGTCGTTGACTGCATGATATCATGTTTGTTTCTTTTTTAGCATTAATACTTCTCAGTTTTGATATATGAACTTCTGGTTTTATTTTAAAAATTAATTATTTTGTTGTATGGCTCACTTAAGACGCTGGATTGTTGTTGGTGGTGGTCGTTTGTTTGTTTCAGTAACTTAAAATCTATTTTAACCGGAATTATTTAAATACATAAACATGATTTCATTTATACAGCTCTCTACATCTAAATCTCATAAAAGGTCACATTAATACTTTAGGAAATTAATTGTAAAGCCTGACAAGAGAGGTAACACATTATAGGAGGTATTTTTAATACAATTAATTAGTTACTATCTATAATCAACTCACCCTTCTACTCCACAGGCAAGTAAGCATATCCTGCAGACTCTTATTTCCTTGAAGACTTTCAACCAGTATTCTTCCACAGTTTCATCACTCCACAGGTTCATTTAACTCCTTGTTATTTGTCTCATGATTCACATGGTATATTTACGAGCTTTGAGCCTCTCTCCAGCTACTTCCCTCAGTCAATCAAGTAGTGCTTTGATGGGTGTCTTATCACAAACATGTCTCTGTCTTACTGAGTTTTTTCTCCTCTTATTAACCTGCATCATCTGTGGATATGTAGGGTGGCCATTACCTGCCACTCTTCATTCATCAACTGACACTTTCTGAGTTTTAGTTAGCTCCAGTTTCCAGCTTTTCTGAAATAGTCATCATTTCCTGGGGCTTGCTTACTTTTGTCTCTGACTATCACAACTTGGTTCTCTGGTCTGTAATTAAAGACAGTAAAGATTCATACTCTTTTCTGCAAAACTGATACCACTAAAGATTAATCAAGGAAACATTATTTCAGGAATGTGTCAATGCATTTGATTCAAACTGTTTATATGTGTGGTGAACTATTGGTGTAATTCAGCAATTGGTATAAGAATCTGGATGTTTTGTATGTATGTAGAATTAAATAAGACAATGAGTATTGTATGGCAGAGTGCAAGAGAGCAAGAAAAGTCATTTTAACAGAGACATAGACACATACCTGACAATAGTTTAATAATATACTTGTTGAAGATTATATTTTGCAAATCTAATTAAAGATGGAAAAGTCTAGTATTAACGGTACAGAAATCTTCTATGGAGAAAGAGACAAAACTGTAGTAACCTTTAAGTGTGTTCTTTTTCAGGATATTTTAAGTACAGGTAGCAAGGTTTAAATATTCGCTTCTAATTTTGTGTTTTATCTAGTCTGATTCATATTCTTATGATCAATTTTCTCATAAAAATCAAGTTCAGAAATGGAAAAAATATTTACCTATGAAATACAAGAACTGTAAAAAAAAGTTGGAAATTTTTAAACAAAATGAATGAAGACATATTATACTTTCAGAGAATTAATGACTGGTTTAAAGTGATTGATGTGATGAATCCCATATGGGAAATATTAATCCCAGTAGGTTATTAATCCTGTACAATGGTACAGAGATAATAAACATCAGAAAATATGGATCTTTAATGGCTTATAGATTTAGTGCGGTTTTAGAAAACAATGCACTACGTTCTTTAAAGTATAGGTCAGCATTAAATGTTGAAAGAAATTTTTAAATAATATGCACCCCATGAAATTAGTATTTTGAGATAATTTAACATAGTAAGCAAAGTAGGTTCTTAAAATTATTTATTTTCTTTTCATTCAGCAAAGCAAAACTTGATGACTAATAAATGTAATGCTTTAATTACTTTTCATCACCCCATAATTAAAAAGCACAAATGTGGAAATAAAATTAAAGAAGCTTTTCAAGTATATACATAAACAAATTCTGCATATATATATATATACATATATATATGTGTGTGTATATATGTATATATATATATATATACATATATACATGTATATACACATATACACCACACACATACAAGAATTTCCTCTGACTGTTTCTACATAATGAGCATAATATCTTGGAAAAGTCATATTAATTTTTACTTTTTTATTTTAGCTGTCAAATTTAAGTGATGAATTTAGTTAAACTTCTTACATTAAATGTAAATATAATCATCATGCTTCAGTTACTTTTATGTATTTTATTGATACATTATACTAATTAAATGATTATAATAATTAAAGCATCACTGGATTATTTCTGGTGTGCCAGAATAATTGTTAATTATGCCAATAGTCCTACGATCAGTTATAAAATAACTACAATAAGATTAGAATGATTGTATTCCCCAAATATCACAGCATTTTAGAAAAACAATACTATATTATGAAAATATGTTTTAGTCTTATTATAATCAACATCTTTATGATTTTAGAACTGTATTTAGTTGGTATTTTCTGTTAAGATCTCTCCAAGTGCCTTTATATTGATATCAAAAAAATTTATATGTAAGTAGTGGTTGTTTTCAGATACCAGTTCTATGTTCTATGTGGTTATATATCTTGGCTAGACTTTTCTAATGATTAAAAATACCTGAGAGGAAGGAAAATGAAAAGTTTTATTTTGGTCCAGTTTAATAAGTTCTTTTCATGGTCACCTGACTTATTGCTTTTGAATTTATGGGAAGATAGAAATTTCATGGCAGAGGGCCGTGGGGAAGGAGAGCTGTTCTCCTTCAGATATGCAGGAATAAGAAAATGGTAGAGTGGATGACAAAAAGGCATGCTCCAATGAATCACCTGTTTCAATGAGCTCTAACTTCTAATGACTCATTCATGTGTAACTTTATAAGTGGATTAATCCATTGGTGAAGTTAGTGTGCACTTGCATCTTAAGTTCCTCAATTCAAGAGTACTTGTGAGGATGTTTTATATCCAATGTATGACAATTAGTATTTTTACTTAGTGTCTTACTTTACCAAGTAGACCTGTTAGGTATTAGAACCTTATGATATTATATAAAACCAGAACAATATCTCTACTTTGCTTCAGAATAAAGAATTTCAATTCAGAAGCACAAAAGACGCTAACTCATTATAAAATTGTCTTTACACATCTTAATCCTAGGCAACCCCTTCTACTCAAGCACTTACTCTCTATATAAACATACACACAAATTGTACTCAGTGTTATACATTTTTCTGTCATTTTGTCTTCGTGTGTTAAGGTAAATATGTTATTTTATCCTGATCTGATATTAGCAAAAACAAATAGGAACTCTAATGAAGCTACAAATATAGACACAACAGCATAGAAGAGAGAGAAAATCACTTAAAATGTAGTTCAGTTGAGCTTTTCTTTCAAGATACTGGAATACCTACCCCTGCTCATTTCTTAGTTACATTTGCTTGGAATACAACTTTGAATGCTGAGTCTAGATTATGTCTTGACATGGAGAAGCAGGGTATGTATACACACCTAACCTAGACCATTTATAGCTTTTGAGAAAGGACAAAGGCAGTTTTCTCTAAGAGCATAATCCCAGGTAAGGTGACCACATATCAGTGGATGATGACATATCCACATGGATTCACAAACTGGCCTGAATGGGTTTGATTAAAGAGGACACAGAGTTGTATGAGTAAGGAAGAGTGGTGGATAAGACAGGAATTAGGGGAGAGATTAAATAGGATTAAAAGTGCTGTGTGAAAATCTAATACCTAATATGAATATGTCAGTATCCTCTTCTTGTACATGTATTTAATAGCCTCCTGTGGGCCCAATACTCTTTATACAATTCTGATGAAGACTAATGACTTCTATTTTTTCTCAAATGCCTTTCAGTGTTTATAGTTATCTCTGAATGTACAGATATGTTATGGGTTATTTAATAGATATATTCACAATAAATGCTGGTGGATCATTTTCCCCTTGACCCTAAAAGTTGAGTATGAGATGATTCACTATCCTTGTGATGAACTATGCTTATACGGTCCTTTAGTGGGCATAAATGTTCTCAAGGTAGAATACTTTCTTCCTGAACATATAATTTTAGAGTCCTAATACATTAATAATTATAACCTTAAAAGAAGAAATGTTGATGTTGTATTATTTGGATTTTAACATATTAATAGCGCTAAAGTTAATCTACATTATAGTAAATTTTGCTAAGTATAGAAAAATGTCTATTGAAATTAATAAACACATTTGAAATTGAGTTATTATATGAAAGACTATTTGGGAGTGAAAGGCCACTTTTACAAACTGCATTAGTTAGCTTTATATTACTATACAAACTTGTGTAAGAAAATTCAAAAAATACAGAAAAGATTTATTTTCCTCACAATTCTGAAAGTTCCAGTCCATGATTCCACGGCTATTCTCTCTCCCTCTCTATCCCCACTTCTGTATTCCTTCCAATCCATCCATCCATCCATCCATCCATCCATCCATCCATCCATCCTTCCTTCCTTCTCTACTTCCTCCTTCCCCAACTCTCTCTCTGTATTGGTTCTTTGTGATACTAATATGAGCATCAAAATTATTTTATAGGAGAATCTATATTATAGGAAAAACTATTCTATAGGAGAATCAAACTATTTTATATTCACTTCCTAAAAGTCCCATTTCTTTTCAGTACTACAGGATGCAAACCAAGTTTCCAAAATACAGAGGCCTTTGAGAGAGATACTCAAAATTACTCTCACACTTTCCTTCATCCTTCAACCCAACTATCCCTTTTCTCATTTACAACGTCAGTGTTACCACTCAAAATAGAAAGGATTCCTGTATTCTCATTGTACTCTATTCATGAAACCCATAAATAACATAAGCATTATGAATGATCAATGAATATTTGTATATATACATAAGAAATATAATTTATGTATATCTCAATTACTTATGATGAGTGAAGTATAACTATCCAGGAATTACCATAATCTACCTAGATTCCTTGAGTTAATATGTCAAATTACAGATACTTGCCTTAAAGCAAAAGGAATTGTCTCAGGGTTCTACAGGCCCAGTCTCTGAAATTGCAATATGTCTAAAACCAATCTTCCACTCAAGACTGTAAAAAGTTCTTGCTTGTAACTTTCAGTCTTTTGGTTCTGAGTAATACTCCCTATTGACAGACACCACTGGATTTTTTCCAAGATTCGTCACATGGTCATTTTCCTTCTGGCTGTGTCTCTTTCTTTATAAGGCAGTGATAGGACTTAGTGACAGGACTCAGCTCATACGCTAACTTGGTAGGACATTAATTTATCTATACTGATATAGTCTGCTTTTCAAAATAAGGCTGTATTTACAGATATTATATGGACATGAAGTTTTCTGGGACACTGAATCCTTTTATGTGTCAACATGTCAATCTTCTCAGAAACATGTTTATAAATTACATTCATGTTTTATGACAGTAATCTATTAAGGAGGGATATAAGTTGTTCAATATGGGATTGATGATATTTTTTCAGTATCTGTCTCTTCAAGGTTAATGGCTGATATGACAAGTAAACCTTCACAAAGGAGTATTTGGAAAGCTGCAGAGAGTTAACCATAGTAACGTTGTATGGAAATATGACATACTTATGTGCTTATGAATTTGTAAGATAGTGTTTTGCTATCTTCCATCCTTCAATTTTTCATCATAAGCAGTAGACCTCCTATCATAAACGATTCAACTTTCATGAAATCTGTAGTAACACAATAAAATAGAACACAAAAATAATGGGAGGAAGAGGGATTTTAGATATTTTCACATTTACTTTTAAGCTGATGGAACAATCTTTTCTCACAATTTAGATATATGCTTCATGTGTTTTCATACAGTTCATAAATAGTTTATGAATTTATGAAAAGTCTAATGGCTTCCCTTCAAAACATAGTGACCTTGCAGGTGTTTTACTGTGATGTTTACACTAATCTCTTCTAATATGATGGTAAAATAAAATCAGTTATTTTTTCAAACTGGCTTCTTATGAGAATAATGTGGACCCTTTACTAATTACTTGGGTACAATAAGTGTAAACAAAATATTCAGTTTTGCTACTGATTTAATAACCCATTTATATTTTACTTGTAATTGAGATAATTATTTCTCTCATATGCCTCGACATAAGCAGAAAATGACAAGATGTAATTTCTCTTAGCTGTGGTTAATATTTTGAAGTCATTAGTCTAATGAAAAGGAAGCTTCTAATTTAATGGGATTACTATGGAAATGAGAGTAGTCTGGGCTGCAAAATATTACTGAAGGTAGAAATTGCATATGAAATTTGGTAGAAAATGTAAAAATACTACCTCCTTACTTTAAGAAAAATATATGATTGTCATTCTTTTATGCCCATTATTTTATTTTAGTTATTTATCTGATGTCATTTTAATTTTTTATATAATGCCTAAAACTATAAGAATGTATCAAAAGTATTCTGATGGTGTTTTTCTTTTTTCTTTTTTTTAAATCATTTATTTTTTCTCAAAACGTGATTCATTCACACAGGGGTTACAAACACAGAACGGCAGGATGTGGGGAAGGGAATGACACTGGAGTGTGGGTGTTCAGGGGGAATACAGATATCTTCAGGAGCGGAACCAGGTATCGGCTGGGTGAAGGTTCAGGGGACAAGTCATTATGACTCTGCCTATGACTCGCTTGACCTTATCTAACTTGGTATTGTCTGCCTAGGCTACCAATTTACAAGGTCTATGACTACTCGGGCTTGTAAATTTCCACAAAAGCTGCCTGTTTACATTAGCTTATAGCCATCTGTTTCAATGTTTTTCCACTGAGACACAAGAATTGGTGTTAGTATACATGTATGACAGGCTTATTGCTGATTTTAGGCCTATGGTTGATTTTAAGCCTTCAGTGTGTAAGCAGGGCTGCCCCTGATATCTCCTCCCTTCTCTAAATATAGAAGGGCTGTGGCTATTCTAATCTTTTGAAGGTGGGGATAGAGGCCTGACCTCCAGTATTTGAAGGATACCTTGTAATGGCTCCAGTCCCCTGCCGTTGTCCAGTGAGGCATGAGGGCCATACCCATCCCAATGTCTTTTTCCTGGAGAGGGGATACTTTTGACATCAACCCCTATGCAGTCAGGCTTGTCCCTCACAAAACCCAGAGAGATATTTTTATCTTTTCTTTATATTCCCTTGCAGTGCTTAGCCTCTCAGCCTAAGCAAGAATTCAGATTGCCTGTCAGATCGGATTCTTGGTGGCCCCTCTCTGCTTGGTCTAGGGGCAGAAGTACCCCCTTTTAGGTAGGGTGGAGATGGGTTTTGGAAACACCTTGTATAAAGTAACAACCTCATCTTGAGTCTCATGGTCCTCCATAGCTAACTTATGATAATGTATCTGAACAGGTTTTGCTACCAAATTATTTATCTGTTGTATCACAGAGTTAGTCTGCCTATTTGAGGCCCAGGGACCAGCAGAGATAAGTAAAAAGAAACCAAATAATGGTCCCAAGATGGGAGGAAATAGGTTTGACAACCTTGGAGAGGCTAAAAACCAATTCTTGTACCAGCATTCATCTGTCTCTTTCTCTCTCTGATTTTTCTCAGGGCCTTCACTGACCTATTTCATGCTCTCTTTAACCCTCCTTATCTTGTCTATGTAAAGGCAACATTCTTCTTAAGGGACATACACAATCAAGAGCTGTACCCAGCCTTTTCTATTGTGATAGAATAAATTGAGTCCCATAAGGATCTTTGCGATTTTAGGAGATCTCTTCAGACAGTGAAACAAGGGATTTCTTCAGATTAGTGATGTCAATCTCTAGCTGTTTGATGTTATTGTCAGTGGCCCTTCAAAGGTCTGAGTAAGTATAATTTTGGAGGCCAGCTTCTGGTTTAGAACTTCTAACAGCAGACATTACGGGTGATTCATTTTTACCTGGAAAGGAAAAAGAAGGGGATTCTCAGGGGGATTTCTCTTCCCTGTTTGTAAATTGTTATTCATATTATTTATGGTTGGGCCTAGCGTTGTGGGGGTATCTATTTAATTCATTAATCTTTTTGGTAGCCGGTTAGCTGTGCCTTCTGTGGTATCAAACAGGCATATCAATCCTCGGCCCCGTAAGGGAACTGGGTCTGGGCCATTCCCTTTAAGGGTAAGAGGGTTCTTCCCCATATGTGTGGCAAAGTTTTTATTGGTCTTGGTGGTGCCAGAGCTTTCAGCTTTAGAGAGTTAAAAGTGAACAAAGCATGATGGAGAGTATTTCAGGGGGACTCCTTCTGAGGGGGTACCATTCCCCCTCTTTTGTTTTTAAAGCCAATTATTCAGAATTCTTGTAAAATTAGGGCAGAAGCCTCAACAGTCACTCCTTCCAGACTCAGAGAGTCATGAAGACCTTGTTTAAAGATATATAAATCTATATTAATAATCTTTTGTCAAACGACTGTTATAGCACCACCGACAAATAATTAGGCTATATAATGTATCCATTAGTAATAGCTTCTTCTACTTTTTGTGAGATTACCACTCTTTTGTCAACTAAATGTTGAGGAAAATTAGGATTTACATCTCTCTTGAGAATGTTGAACAGAGACTTAAATTCTTTCGTGGAGAGCTTAAAATAGGATCTTAGCCCATTAGCAACGCCTAGAAACTTCTGAAAATAATTTAAAATAAGTTCTCTCTCTCTCTCTCTCTCTCTCTCTCTCTCTCTCCCCTTTATCTGTGGGTTTTTTTGGATATTATATGTATTTACTTTTCAATGTTATCTCCTCTCCCATTCTCCCCCAAAACCCCTTATCCCATACCCCCTCCTCCTATATTTTTGAGGGTGTGCTCCAAACATCCTGCCAGTCCCATCTCCCTGCTCTCGTATTCCCAAACAGTAGGGGATCAAAACTTTCGGGGACCAAGGCCCTCCACTTCCACTGAAGTCTGACATAGTCACCCTCAATTACCTATACAGGTAGACACATGAGTCCCTCCCTTTGTGCTCTCTAGCTGGTGGTTTAGACTTTGGGAGCTCTGGTTGGAACTTTTGATACTGCTTCTAGAAAGGACCAAAGCACCCACACGTTGGTCTTCCTTCTTCTTCATGAGTCTTATGTGGTCTATACGTTGTTTCTTAGATATCGTGAGTTTTTGGGCTAATATCCACTTATCAGTGAGTGCATACCATGTATGTTCTTTTGAGATTGGGTCATCTCACTCAAGATGATATTTTCCAGCTCCATCCATTTGCCTGAGAATTTCATGAACTCATTGCTTTTAATAGCTGAGTAGTACTCCATTGTATAAATGTACCACATTTACTGGATCCATTCTTCTGTTGAAGGACATCTGGGTTCTTTCAAACTTCTGGCTATTATAAATAAGGCTGCTATGAACATGGTGGAGCATGTGTCCCTGTTGTATGTTGAAACATCTTTTGTGTATATGCCCAGGAGTGGTATAGCTGGGTCCTCAGGTAACACTATGTTCAATTTTCTGAGATACCGCCAGACTGCTTTCCATAGAGGTTGTACCAGTTTACAATCCCACCAACAATGGAGGAGTGTTCTTCTTTCTCCACATCCTCGCCAACATGTGCTGTCACCTGTGTTTTTGATCTTAGCCATTCTGACTGGTGTGAGGTGGAATCTCAGTGTTGTTTCATTTGCATTTCCCTGATGACTAGTGATGCTGAACACTTCTTTAGGTGCTTCTCAACCATTCAAGCCATACCAGTTGAGAATTCTTTGTTCAGCTCTATGTTCCATTTGTTAATAGGGTTCTTTGATTGTCTAGAGTCTAATTTCTTCAGTTCTTTGTATACCTTGGATATTAGCCCTTTATCAGATGTAGGGTTGTTGAAGATCTTTTCCCAATCTGTTGGTTGCTGCTTTGTCCTATTGAATGTGGCCTTTGCTTTACAAAAGCTTTGCAGTTTTTGAGGTCCCAATTGTCATTCTTGGTCTTAGAGCACAAGCTATTGGTGTTCTGTTCAGGAACTTTTCTCCTGTGCCCATGTGTTCCAGGCTTTTGCCCAGTTTCTCTTCTATTAGTTTCAGTGTAGCTCGTTTTAGGTGGAGGTTCTTGATCCACTTGGAATTGAGCTTTGTACAAGGAGATAAGTATGGATCAATTTACATTCTTCTACATGCTGACCTCCAGTTGGATCAGCACTATTTGTTGAAAATGCTGTCTTTTTTCCACTGGATGGTTTTAGCTCCTTTGTCAAAGACCGAGTGACCATAGGTATGGGGGTTCATTTCTGGGTCTTCTATTCTATTCCATTGATCCTCCCGCTTTTCTCTGTTCCAATAACATGCAGTTTTTATCACTATTGCTTTGTAATACAGCTTGAAGTCAGGAATGGTGATACCCCAAGAAGTTCTTTTATTGCTGAGAGTAGTTTTCACTATCCTGGGCTTTTTGTTATTCCAAATGAATTTTAAGATTGCTCTTTCTATCTCTGTGAAAATTGAGTGGGAATTTTGATGGGGATTGCATTAAATCCGTATATGGCTTTTGGCAAAATAGCCATTTTTACTATATTAATCCTTCCAATCCATGAGCATGGGAGACCTTTCCATCTTCTAAGATCTGCTTCGATTTCTTTCTTCAGGGGCATGAAGTTCTTGTCATACAGGTCTTTTACTTGCTTGGTTAGGTTCACACCAAGGTATTTTATATTATTTGTGACTATTTTGAAGAGTGTCATTTCCATAAATTCTTTCTCAGACAGTTTATCTTTAGAGTAGAGGAAGGCTACTGATTTGCTTGAGTTAATTTTATATCCAGCCACTTTGCTAAAGTTGTTTATCAGGTTTAGGAGTTCTCTGGTAGAAGTTTTGAAGTCATTTAATTATACCATCATATCATCTGTAAATAGTGAGATTTTGACTTCTTCCTTTCCAATTTGTATCTCTTTGACCTCCTTGTGTTGCCTAATTGCTCTGGCTAGGACTTCCAATACTATATTGAATAAGTAGGGGGAGAGTGGGCAGCCTTGCCTAGTCCCTGATTGTAGAGGGATTGCTTCAAATTTCTCTCCATTTAGTTTGATGCTGGCTACTGGTTTGCTGTATATTGCTTTTACTATGTTTAGGTATGGACATTGAATTCCTGATCTTTCCAAGACTTTTATCATGAAGGGGTGTTGAATTTTGTCAAATGCTTTCTCAGCATCTAGTGATATGATCATGTGTTTTTTTTTCCTTTGAGTTTGTTTATATAGTGGGTTATATTGATGGATTTCCGTATATTGAACCAACCCTACATTCCTGGGATAAAGCCTACTTGATCATGATGGATAATTGTTTTGATGTTTTCTTGGATTCAGTTCACTAGAATTTTATTGAGTAATTTTGCATCAATGTTCATAAGGGAGATTGGTCTGAAGTTCTCTTTCTTTGTTGTGTCTTTGTGTGGTTCAGATATGAGGGTAATTGTGGCTTCAAAGAATGAATTTGGTAGTGTAACTTCTGTTTCAATTTTGTGGAATAGTTTGAAGAGAATTGTAATTAGGTCTTCCTTGAAGATCTGATAGAATTCTGCACTAAAACCGGCTGGTCCCGGACTTTTCTTTGTGGGGAGGCTTTTAATGACTGCTTCTATTTCTTTTGGGGTTATGGGACTGTTTAGATGGTTTATCTGTTCCTGATTTAACATTGGTAACTGGTATTTGTCTAGAAAATTGTCCATTTCATCCAAATTTGCCAATTTTGTTGAGTATAGGCTTTTGTAGTAGAATCTGATGATTTTTTTAATTTTCTCGGTTTCTGTTGTTATGTCACCCTTTTCAGTTCTGATTTTATTAATTTGCATACTGACTCTCTGCCCTCTGATTTGTCTAGCTAAGGGTTTATCTATCTTGTTGATTTTCTCAAAGAACCAGCTCCTGGTTTTATTGATTCTTTGTATAGTTCTGTTTGTTTCTATTTGGTTGATTTCAGCCCTGAGTTTGATTATTTCCTACTCCTCTTGGGTGTATTAGCTTCTTTTTGTTCTAGGTATGCTCCCTCCAGTTTCTTTTTGTAGGCACTTAGAGCTATGAATTTTCCTCTTAGCACTGCTTTCATTGTATACCATAGATTTTGGTATGATGTGTCATCATTTTCATTAAATCCTAAGAAGTTTTTTATTTCTTTCTTTATTTCTTCCCTTACCAGATTATCAATGAGTAGGGTATTGTTTAGTTTCCATGTGAATGTGAGCTTTCCATTGTCTTTGTCATTTTTGAAGACCAGCCTTAGACCATGGTGATCTGATAGGATGCAGGGGATTATTTCAATTTTTTTGTATCTGTTGAGGCCTGTCTTGTGCCCAATTATATGGTCTATTTTGGAGAAGGTACCATGAGGTGCTGAGCAAAAGGTATATTCTTTTGATTTAGGGTGAAATGTTCTATAGATATCTGTTAAGTCCATTTGGTTCATAACTTCTGTTAGTTTCACTGTATCTCTATTTAGTTTCTGTTTCCCTGATTTATCCATTGCTGAGAGTGGGGTGTTGAAGTCTCCCACTATTATTGTGTGAGGTGCAATGTGTGCTTTGAGCTTTAGTAAGGTTTCTTTTATGAAAGTTGGTGCTCTTGTATTTGGTGCATAGATATTCAGAATTGAGAGTTCATGTTGGTTGACTTTTCCTTTGACAAGTATGAAATGTCCTTCCTTATCCTTTTTTATAGCTTTAAGTTGAAAGTTGATTTTATTCGATATTAGAATGGCTACTCCAGCTTGTTTCTTAAGGCCATTTGCTTGAAAAATTGTTTTCAACCTTTTACTCTAAGGTAGTGTCTGTCTTTGTCGCTGAGGTGGGTTTCCTGTAAGCAGCAAAAAACTGGGTCCTGTTTGCGTATCCAGTCCATTAGTCTATGCCTTTTTATTGGGGAATTCAGTTCATTGATGTTAAGAGATATTAAGGAGAAGGTATTGTTGCTTCCTTTCATTTTTGCTAATTATGGAGACATTGTTTGTGAGGTTATCTTCTTTTGGGTTTGATGGAAGAGGATTGTTTTCTTGCTCTTTCTAGGGTATGATTGCCCTCCTTGTATTGGGGCTTTCCTGCTATTATCCTTTGTAGTGCCGGATTTGTGGGAAGATACTGTGTAAATTCAGTTTTGCCGTGGAATATCTTGGTTTCTCTGTCTATGGTAATTGAGAGTTATGCTGGGTATAGTAGCCTGAGCTGGCATCTATGTTCTCTTAAGGTCCGTATGATATTTGTTCAGGATCTTCTGGCTTTTATAGTATCTGGTGAGAAGTCAGGTGTAATTCTGATAGGTTTGCCTTTATATGTTACTTGGCCTTTCTCCCTTGCTGCTTTTAAATTTCTTTCTTTGTTTTGTGTATTTTGTGTCTTGATTATTATGTGATGGGAGGTATTTCTTTTTTGATCTAATCTGTTTGGTGTTCTGTAGGCTTCTTGTGTGATTATGGGCATCTCATTCCTTAGGTTAGGGAAGTTTTCTTCTATAATTTTGTTGAAGATATTTATTAGCCCTTTAAGTTGGGAATCTTCACTCTCATCTATACCTATTATCCTTATGTTTGGTCTTCTCATTGCGTCCTGGATTTCCTGGATGTTTTGTGTTAAGAGGTTTTTGCATTTTGCGTTTTCTTTGACAGTTGTGTCAATATTCTCTATGGTATCTTCTGCACCTGAGATTATTTCTTTTATCTCTTGTATTCTGTTGGTGATGCTTGTGTCTATGACTCCTGATTTCTTTCTTAGGTTTTCTATCTCCAGGGTAATCTCCCTTTGTGATTTCTTTATTGTTTCTACTTCCATTTTTATGTCCTGGATGGTTTTGTTCATTTCCTTCATCTTTTTGTTTGTGTTTTCTTATAATTCTTTAAAGGATTTTTGTGTTTCTTTAAGGACTTCATCCTGTTTAATCTGTGCTCTCCTCAATTTTTTTGATAGTGTTATTTATGTCCTTCTTAAAGTCCTCTATCATCATCATTAGAAGTGATTTTAGATCTGGTTCTTGCTTTCCTGGTGATATGGGGAGTTCAGGACTGTCCAATGTGGGAGAACTAGGTTCTGATGATGGCAAGTACCTTGGGTTGCTGGTGCTTGTGTTCTTGCACTTGCCTTTTCCATCTGGATCTCCTTTGTGCTATCTGTCCTGTCTCTGACTGGAGCCTGTCTTTCCTATTATCTAGGTTGTGTCAGAATTGTTTGGGATGGGTTTTGCTGCTGAAGTTAGAGCTGAGGCCCAATATCTGCCAAGTGCTAGGGGCCCATACTGGAAGGAACCCGTGCTCTGGGCCAGGTGTGAATTCCTGGGTCCTAGTGGGTCCTGGTTGCTCCCTGTATGGGGCAAGTATTGCCACCTCCTAGCCTAAGATACTGCTCATGTTAGAGGTCCTGAGAGCCCCACTTCCTCTGGGTTTTGTGAGATTGGGTGCAGAGCTGACTCCCGGGATCTGTCGAGTGCTCGGGCCCAGACCAGATGGAGCCTGTGCTCCGGGCCAGAAGTGAATTCCTGGGTCCCAGTGGGTCCCGGTTACTCCCTGTTTGGGGCAAGTGTTGGTTTTTCCTTACCTGGGATGCTGCCTGAGTTAAAGCTCCTAGGAGGCCCTCTTTCTCTTGGTTTTCTGAGGTTGGGTACAGAGCTGCCACCTGGGACCTGCTCTATATTCAGGAAGTGGTTTTTTTTTATTTTATTACTCATTTTGTTTCTCTGAAGTGACAACTCTTTATAGGAAAAGTATCAATTATTTTTCCTCCTTAATAGGCTTCAGTTGATATTACTACAAACTCAGATAATATTGCCTTGTTGAGTATCCTTTAAAACTGAGAGTTGTTTTTGATTCTTAAGTTAAAAGAAAGAATAACTGAAAGCAGAGGGAAAGGAGTACATTTGTAAATACAGTAAATATGTACATATACGGGGGGTGAGAATTATACAAACAAGACAGCCTTTTAGGGATCAGAGAGCATGGTTGTGACGGCAGGCATAGGAGGCATTGTGGGATTTTGGATGCTCCTTATTATCCACAGAATGCCACTGAATAAGAAGTTTCACATGAAGTGATTTTACCAGAAGAACAGATTCTGGCATGTGCCAGTACGATTAAGCATCCTATTCATCTCTGTCAGTCACGGCCCTTCAAAGACTGAATTCAAAGAATTGCTTTTTATAAGAGGGAGGACAAGAGGAAACATTTGAAAGAACAGGTGATTAATGACATCATTACAGAGTCCTGTGACTATTATGCAAAACCCAAGACATTTGTGCAGAGAATCTGCAAGTAACTTGAAAGTCCATGGATTGCCTCATTCTGAATCATTGATCTAAAATACATGAACGTAAGAGGCCAATGATAAATGTGAAGTGCTGGCTGCATACGAAGTGGTAATCAGAATTGGATTTTATATACCTTTGGCCAGAACTGAAAACAAAGTAATATCCTTTCTCTTGCCTAAGGTATGGTATTTTAGGATTGTAGCCAACAAGCAAGATGTTCATCTTGGCGGAGAACATGACCTTTGGTGAAATGAAACAGTTTTGTTAATTTTTATTAAACATTTCATATGTTTTGATCTAATTCACACCCCATTCAAACCCAGTTCTTCTTCTATCACTTTTACTTCCAACTTTATGTGCTTTCTTCATCTTGCTTTAGAAGCTAAAGGAGATACCATTTAGCAAGAGATTCTGTATCATCAAAAGTAGGCTGGAGTGGGAAAAAAAGGAGGGTGGTGTCTCAAACAGAAGGCTCAAACAACTGGAGCTTTTATGTCACATTGGGTAATGTTTGGGAGTCATTTACACAGTACAGACTTTCAATTCATGTTATATATAGTACATGTAGTTTTTAATACAACTTCATGTATTGCATGTCTCATAAGCATCTTAAATCTGTACTCAAGAGGTATGCATCTTAGATATCTGAAGATATTCTGGAGTCACAGCACCACTGGCTCTGACCAGTAATAATAAGCCTCAACTTGGGGATTTCCAGCCTTCCTCTTTTCCTGTGGGTTGTTGTAGTACACTATTTTGCAGCCTCTGTAAGGCCTTCCAGACCTCACTCCCTATTCTATCCTTCTGCCTTAACCCCCATCTGAGAGTAGTTTCAAAATATTCTGGGAGAGATGAAAATGATGATCCATTTTCTTTTACCTATTTCCTGCTGATTGAGCAGTATAGCTTCTGCCTGTGTGGGACCACAAAACTATCTCTCACTTTAATGCATCAACTGGAAAGGAAGAATGTAACACTTGTGGTAGAAAGTGGCTGAATGAATAAGTCAGCATTACAAAGTTAGTCCAGAATTATATCACAAATGACACAAAAATAGAATTTCTATTATGTAGGCAGGTTTCCTCCCGAGATATTAGCAGTTCTAGGACTCCCAGGTCTTGCAATACAGGTACCCTAGCATTAACGGTTCAAAGGCATGTAAAGCAGGTAAGCCTGGGTTTTGAATACTTATATTAGCAGAATAAGAAAACCATTAGTAAGAAGAGAGTGGTAGACTGATGGGGAAGTGGCCTGGACCTGAAGGATATTCCACTGAAATACAAACATTGGAAACAGAAGAAAGAAAATGGTTGGTAGGCATGTAAGTACTTGCAGAGTGCTAGACCTGTAAGAAGTACAACCTAGCACAAAGCCCATTAAACTTCATAGTCAGCAGGGGTAAAGAAAAATCAGGAAGCCCACATGGTGGGAACAGGGTAAGACTGGGTAAGGGTAGTAACACTGAATATAGAAGGCTCATTTGTTATATTTGACGTTGCTTACAGATCATAGTGAGATGTCATTTTTATTTCACAGGAAAAAAAAATCACCTTTAATGTGTGTATTTTTAATTTTAAGAATTAAAGGTGTTATTATGCTATGACTATTTATATATTCAAAAACTTCTTTGATTTTGATAAGATGTGCTTAGCACTTAAATATGTGAAAATGCTCATTAAGTGGATTTAAAAAAAATCAACACTTCACAAGATTCTAATCTTTGCATAAATTTGGAGAAAATTTTGCGATTTTCTTTGTAAAAACATATAGAAGTTCTGAAAATTTTTATTCTCATAATTTAATTTATTAACTTTAAGTAGCATTGGTATAGTTACTAATGGAACCACCAAATCCTTGAGTGCAGAGAGGAATTTGAGGAGTGTTGTCATATAGGAAAGGGGAAGGACTTTTACAATTATATGTTGATCAATATCAAGATAAGGATAGTTGAATTTAATAAGCAGAGCTCATCCTAATATGATTTACAAACATGAGAAACTGCTTATACCATTTGGCTAAATATTTGTAGTATGCACTTTTGAAAATAAATAGCTATCAATATACTTAGTACAAGCCAAAAACCATATAAAGTAAATTAAATTCAGATTTATAACCAAATAAAACTAACTATGAAGTAGAAGATGAGGAAAAATGATATGCGTTGTTGTATTCCATGTGCCACAGAAAATTAAATCCAGACTGATATTTTCAATGAGGGGGTGTAAAATAAAGACAGTAGTAAGAAAAGAAATCAAACATGCTTATCACAAGCTACCAGATCTACATTAAAACTATCAGACTGATAACAGTCCATCCTCTATGATTTTACTTTAAGGTTTCATATAAAAGGATACTATATTTCATGATTTCTATCATTGCCCCTACCCCAATAAAATCTTTTCATGTCCCCTCTCCCAAATTCATGACCTATTTTTCTATAATCATTTACAAACACACACACACAGACATACACACACACACACACACACAAACACACACGCATACACACACTCACTCACACACTTATTGAATCCAATTTGTCTTTATTTGTATGTATTTAGGACTGATTACAAAGAATTAGAGAATTACTGTTCATACCTGAAAGCAGAAATCAAACAAACACCCAAAAATAGCCCCCAACATCACTCCAAATGGTTCTTCTCCCTCAGCATCCTGCCTATTGTGCTCTTCATCTAGAAGTGAAGCCTTTTGAATTTTTCCTCTATTTACTCTGTCATATGGACTAAATTGGTCCTTCATGGTCTTGTTGAAAGTTCATAAGAATAACATCCATGTCCTGTCCAAAAGACACTGCCACATATCAGTCTTCTCAGTCCCAGGCTCTTCTTATCCCTTTGCTTCTTTTCCAGTGCTTCCAAGTCTTAGTTGTAGAGACAGCCTTACATACCTGTAAGCCAAAGAACCACAATCATGACAGGACTGGCATCATAGATGCAAATGCTATGATAGTGGCACTTAAATCTTATGTACAAAAAACAGCTGTCTAGTAAGACCTAAACCCTGCTCAGTTGAAGGGAATTCATACCTAGGACTATAATGCTAAACCCCAAACCAGTAAGTGAAGAGGTCCTAACCTATAGAAGAAAACCCAGTAATTTAGTAATATGTCTGTCTAAATAATCATCCTCATAATGAAACATAAAAATGCTCTCATATCACATCAGTGAAATTTTTGAAGCAGATGGTTACTATAGAAAAAAACCACAGCTGGCCAAAATACGCATTTACTTTCTTGATTGAGCTTTCCTATGGAATCCTCTTTGAAAAATACTGTTAAAATTAGTGAAGAGCTGGATGCAACATTCACCCATAATCTAATACCTGGGAAGTGTAAACAAATGGCTTAGAAGATAAAGGTCAGCTATGTGTACATGATGAGTTTGAGAGTTCAAGGATAGCTTAGACTGCATGAAACTCTTTCTTCAAAAGAAAAAAAAAGCATAATGGAAAACTGAAGACATTGCTTTTCCCATTTGGCCAGCAGCGACAATGCTTCATGATAAGTGGGATGGTGATATGCATTTACCTTCTGGCAAGTACAAAACTATATTTTACTTGTCAAGTTTAAATTGTAAGCAGACAGCACAACACATTAAATCAGTGTACCAGTTAGTTTTTTACTGTCAGCTTGATACAGACTAGAATTGTCAGTGAAGAGGAGACTGCAGCTAAAGAATTGACTTTGCCTATGGATATCATGCCCGTTGGGCATTTGGTTGTTAATTGATATAAGTAGGACAACCACACAGAGGGTGGAGACATTTTAGGCAGGTTAGCTAGGACTGTAAAAAAAAAAAAAATACGGTAGCTGAGCATGCCTGAGGTAACAAGAAGTATTCTTCCATGGGTTCTTCGTCAAATTTATCTTGATTTCCTTCTCTAACTTCTTGCAATAATGGATCATGACCTAGGATAATAAGCCAAAAATAAATGAATAAATAAATAAATAAATAAATATCCTTTCCTTGTCAAATTGCTTTTGACTCTGCTATTTATTACAACAACAGAAAGGAAACTAGAACACTCAGTGTCTTTGTTTTGTGAAATAATCATTGTATATATTTAAATTGAATATATTCCAGAACCCATAAAATAATAGCAGCCACATCCCTTTCCTGTTAGAACTATTTATGATAACCTAACAAAGGAATTCTAAAAATACGCTTTAGAGTATAAATAGTGTTAATTGTCTTGTTATTTAAAACTTCTAAAAAAATCTTGGCTTCAAAATTCAAAGTATATGTTTCATTGAACATATCTGAGGTGCTGTACATAGAATAATTTAAATATTTGTAATTTATTGTGGCTTTGATATTTTATGAATTCCAAGTTTTAAAAGATACTTTTCCTTTATGCTTCTAAGTTTACATTAATAAAAGAATTTTGTTTTAAAATTCATTGAATAGAATTTTAAATATAATGTAGCATTTTATTCCTTTGCTTGACATTTATGTTGTAATTTAATGTTCAAAATTGTTGCTCTAAACATATTCTGGACTAAAATGTCTTGTCTGCTTTGTGTCAGAAAAGTCTGACTCACTGAAATCTGATCACTTAAGAAGACTATTAATTACTGTCTTGAGAAAAACATTCATATTGTTGTTATGTAGAACTATAAAACACTACAGATCTGGTATAAATAAATTTTCATTTACTTACTATATCCTAATCTTTAAAATAAATTGAATCATAGGTTGCTTGAAAAAACATACTTAATCATAGTTCACTTGCACATTGTATAATCTAATAATATGTCTATTCTAGTTCAGCCATGCTGACAATCCATGTGTCCTTGTACCTTGTCATATTTAATTTAGGTTGTCTCTGTCTTTTTAACTTTGCCTATAACTTTTATTGTCATAGTATCCTATCTTATACTACATAATAGGAAAATAACAGGATAGTTTAGAACAATTAGTTTAGATATAATATTTATGGTCACTTTTCCATAGATAGTTAAGACTATCAAATGAAAGGCAGTATAGAAAGTGATTCACTTTTTAATGTAAATAAGAGATAGAATACAAGGAAGGAATGAAATATAAGAAAATAAATAAGATTCTATAAGTATGAGATTATAGGCTTTGGATTTACAAATAGGAATTTCCAAGTAACTGTTTCTTAGAATCTTGGTTCAGAGAGGAATAAGTATTAATTAAATAATAATAGATAAATTTATGTCCCTAAGCTAATAATATGAAAAAGATGATTTCCTACAACCTGTCCTACAATATTTATGAAATATTGCAGAAGGATATAGAAGACCATTATGATAAATCCACAAAAATGTAACTAATATATTTATTAACAATTAACTTTTCTTTGTTTTTATTATTATAACATTTGGTATGGTACATTTTACTAGTTCTTGCTAATTTTATTGAACACAAGTCAAAGATTTACTTAAAATCAAATATGTAAAATACTAACCTTATTTCTATATTTATTTGCTAATATTTTCTTCATATTTATCATTTTACAGAGTCTGCCATGTATGCTATTTATTACATATCCTATTGACAGATATAATGATGAAAGAATTACAATTGAAAATTAATCCACTCCTACCATTATTTAACTATTGTTTTTTGAGTACTGATGTTTTCAAAAGCCTATCATGTATTTTATTTATTACATATCCTATTGATGGATATCATGATAGAGAAATTACAAGTGAGGATTTTTTCACACCAGTTATCTGTCTGCTCACTGTAGATTTTACCTATATTCAACTTCTAGGGAGAAAGCATAAAGTGATAATGCTCTCATGCTATTGTTAAACAGTCACCTTGTATTTCCCATCTTTGGTTCCATTCTTACTGCACTCTTTGGATCTGCCTTATATTTACATTGGCAAATTAGGTTAAAGATGTGAAGCTACATAAATGTGTGAGTTTTTCAAGGTTTAGCTAGGCTGTCATTAATTACTAATTATTTTGTTAGTGATTCAAAATAGTCTACTAAATCTTTCATAAATTTAGATATACTTTTATAATTTAACAAAGTAATTTAGGATATATATTGAATTTTACATTATTTGTTAATTCTTAGTTTGCAGTAGGACTGAAAACATAAATTGTCCCATTTTTCTCTACTTTCTCTATTGTGAGCACAGATATGTTTAAGCATAATTTAATCAAAGGTAGATAAACTCGTATATCTCTAATTGATTCAGACTTGTCATATTTATAACAGTAATAAAATTTAATAATCATATTATTTACAAAATGTTGTATGTTGTTTATCACAATTTTTCTTCCTCAACAGGTGACTGAATTCTACAGTGTCAAATTTAGCATTTATTTATGTATTATGCATGAGTGAATGTGTCATAGCATACAGTTTAAGGAGGAAAACTCGCAGGACCCTTTTCTCTCCTCCCACAATCTGGATCCCGGTGATTTAAGTCAGGTGATGAGACTTGCTGACAAGTTCCCTGATCCACTGAGCCATCTCATTTTGCCATGTATAAATTTTTAATAAGCTTAAATTTTGAATTGTATGCTTTTATAATGCATACTTTGAGGACATGTTTAAATTAATTCTCATGTGGAGTCAGGAGAGTAAAACTGTATATGTACATTCTTTTACTCAACTTTTATTAGTTTCCATTTTCACACTGGATGGTATCCATCATAAAGAGAACAGTGAAAATCATGGGTAACTACAGGTTGGGACTCAATGGGATTTAGAGCAACAGAGAACACGAATCAGTGAGTGAGAGGATTGTAGCACATAAGAAGTATTAGACTCTTTTTTTTTTTCACGTTTTTCAACAAAGGAAACAATTTTATCTGTGTTCATATTCTAAATGGTTGATGAGTTTCAAAGATAAGCTATTTGGCTTTATTGAGAGGCCCTAGGATATGAAAGGATCATTCTAATCTGATTTAAAGGAATGACTTTTTTGGAATTAATTTGCTAGGTGCCAGAAATATAGTGTTTAGAGCTTTGTAAAATAATTTTAGTTTGTGAATTTGGTTTTGGTTGTATTGATTCAATTATTGAGGAACAGTCTTTAAGCCTTCAGCAGTAGAGATCTACCATTGAGTGATGTGTCTTTTGATGGCAGACATAATTTTTGTGATTATATAACTCATTATTATTATGCTATCCTTATCTTTCTTTCAGAATTCATAAATATATCCTACTGAATCCATATAGTCTCTGTTCACGTACATGAGTTTATGGCTGACTGCTGAGTATTAGGATAAACTTTTGGGTTGCTCACCACTGGAGAAACTAATTATTCCATTCTCAGCAGCAGTGTATTGCCTGTAGCTCTTGCAAAGATGGGGCTATATAAAATATATACAATATACAGTAGCATGTCAACTGATGTCATTTTATAAGTCTAGTTTAGAAAACCAGATTGTTGAGATTTCATTTGTGTACTTCCCCTGTCAAATCTAAATGACATCCTTTTATTCTGTCTCATAAAATCTTTTCACCCCCTCTTCCTCAGGATTCACTAAGACATAAATTTAGAATTTATATTACAGATGTAATAATTGGGGCTGAATATGTCAATTATCATTTGTTCTCTGTATTTTGACCAGCTGTAGCGCTCCTTAGTAACCTCCATTTGCTTCATAAAGAAACTTTTTTGATATGGATTGAAAACTATAGTTATCTGCAAAATCCACAAACTATCCTCATCATAAGATATAAAATACTATTCATATTGTCTCTGTGCTGAAAGTACATAGTTTTTATTATTTGTATAGATGAAAAAGTATGGGAGGAGGAAAGGCATAGATCTCACAAGTTAAGAAATTCAAGGGCTATATTAAATGAAAAACTAAAATATTTTGACTTAAGACACCAACCTTCTGAGCCCAGTGAACATTTCTCTATTGCTGAGTTGATATTTGAGCAATGCCCCATGTGTTTCTAAACTCATTTTTCTGTAATTTTAAGATGTGGGAGGGAAGTTTACTCAGATGCAGTCTAATTTCCTTATTTGCCATCTGATAGATTTGTGCTTCATAGTCACATAAGTTGTTTATTAATTAACTGGACAGGCAAATCCATCTATCTCTATATACTTTCTTATATTGATGTAAAAGCTTTCCATATTTTTGTGTCTCAGAAATGGGCTTCACATGACTTCCACAATTTCATAGAAATCATTGATGGCAGAAGATCCCAAGCATAAGCAGGAAACTGTGCTATAGTTACACTTTTTTTTTAACAATAGCAGTATTGCCCATGGATGCTATATCTATACAACTAGCCCTCATTCATTCCTAATGACTAACAACAAAAAAATTATTTTATCCAACCAATTTCTAACAATTTAACCATTTCCATCTTAGCCCTATTCCCATAGCTTGAAATTCTCTTTTATTTCTTGACCTTTCTTCCCAGTCTCTACAGTAGCCACAATATTCCTTCAAAATTAGATTTCATCACAATTTTACTCAAAAATATCACATCCTTCTAGGACTCTCTCTTCATCCGCCAAAGTATATCTGTGTTTATACCTCCTCTTGTCCTTTCCCTTACTATAGTTCTCCTTGCCTGCTTCCAGTTTGTCCAACTCCTTACTCAAACATCACCTTCTCAGAAATGATTACACAATATCTATCTAAAATAAACATCTCAACAAATCATTCTTACGTACTTTTCTTCTATTTTTCTTTTTTAGTAATGACAAATGTAAGCCTCAAGTATCTCTGGAATCATGATCTCTATGGAATATTTGAGCAAGACCCTTCTCTCCAGTTAATAATAGGATTGACAATCATTATAAACCAAACTGACAATCAATAAAATCCAACACTGTATATTTACTTGAAGTATAATGATGAAACATTGACAACCAACGTACAACTCCATCTGTATTTAGGAAGAAATGCTGATAGATGTCATTTAAAATGTTAGCCTAATACAAGTTCAGCACAGTTAATTGGAGATATTTAGCTATAATTTTACAAGATTTGTGTTAATATGAATGGGTAAACATTGTAATCATAAAAATTAAATTATAAGAATGACTTGAATATATTATTGAAATCTCATCTGCTGGGATTATAGGTCAGAAATTCAATGTCATTTGTAATTATTCATAATTTATTTTATACAAATACATTAAGCTTTAATCTTTTTAGGGTCATCTCACATTAATTAAAGTATTGTCTTTTTAATGTAGAAGGCTTAAGAATTTATTCTTATGAACACATTCATTTTAAAAGATAGACACATGTAGTTACATTAAATAGCTCATACCAACTTAAGGATTGTAATTATCTCTATTCATGCCCATAGTATTCAGTATTGGTATGATCCACAAAGGTTATTTTGTTAAAAAAATGAAATATGGAATTAATAAAAATCAATATATATTTAAATGAGATAATTATTTGATTCCTGTTATTTCAAGTCAATTATGTTTGAAAGAATTTTTTCTTTTTTCTTTTTATTCTTCTCTTATACATCAGGGATATCATTACTCTCTTCATCTTCCCTCCCTCTATTCTTCCCAGCCTCCCCTCCTCCCTACCTCTTCTTTCCCCTGGACCCACTGCTTCTCCATTTCCTTTAAGAAAAGAGCAGGACTCCCAGTGATATCAACTGAAAGACAATATAACAAGATGCAGAAAGACTAGGCACAAACCCAATCAAGCCATATCAGACCTGGAAGAGGCATCCAAGTAGGAGGTCAAAGGGTCCAAGTACAGGCAAAAGAGTCAGAGACAGCCCCCACTCCCATTGTTAGGAGTCCCACAAGAACACCAAGCTACACAACCATAACATATATGCAGAGAGCATAACACAGGCCCATGCAGACTCCATGATTGCTCCCTCAGTCTCTGTGAGCCCCTATGAGCACTGCTTTGTTGTTCCTGGTGTCTTTGAGATGTCTAGCTTCCTAATCCTCTTCTGTGGAGTTTCCTGAACTCTGCCTAATGTTTGGCTGTAGGCCTCTAAATCTGCTCCCATTGTCTGCTAGAGGAAATCTTTCTCATACTAATTGTGATAAGCTCTGTCTATAAGTATAGGAAAAAAATCATTCGGAGTCATTATTTACATTTATTTGGTTGGTTGGTTGGTTGTTTTATCAACTGTTTGGCTCTGTGCATTTAGAAATAAGAAAACATACTTTTATGTCACTTAAACTAATATATAACAGGCTATAATAATAATGATTGGCTTCAAAGTGTATATAATGACTAAATATTTTGGTAAAGATAATACAATTTTAAATGCATTTTAATGTATTTGCTTTGTAGATGTACAAAGAAGCTCTTGTGTTTTACAGATCCTTGGCATTTCCATAGTTGTTTGTAATTGAAGTTCAAAAAGAATTGCATGGAGTGACTTTAATCTGTTAATTAAGTTATCCAAAAGATTTATACATCTTAATGTATTTATGATAGCTCTTTCTTTGCTATTTTTATGTATCCACTTAATTTTCTTTCTTTTACAATATTTAGTTATTTTTATTTTATGTGTATGAATGTTTTACCTACATGTTCACCATGTGCGTGTAGTATCTGCAGAGGTCAGAGGAGGGGGTCAGACTCCCAGGTAATCATCTGGTGCTGAGCATTTAGAGTTATAGGTGCCTATTTTTTGCTTTTTTAAAAAAAAAATATTTTTATTTAACCTTTTTTGTTTTTTACACTCTAGATTTTATCTCCTGCCCGGTCCACCCTATGACTGTTACACATCCCATACCTCCTCCCCACTGTCTTTATGAGGGTGTCCCCAACCCCCAACTGCTACCCCACCAAACCTCCCTGGTCCCTGGGGTCTCCAGTCTCTTGAGGGTTAGGTGTATCTTCTCTGAATGAACCCAGGCCCGGAAGTCCTCTACTGTATATGTGTTGGTCGCCTCATATCAGCTGGTGTATGCTGCCTGGTTAGTGGCCCAGTGTCTGAGAGATCTCAGGGGTCCAGGTTATTTGAGACTGCTGGTCCTTCTTCAGGGTCACCCGTTTTATCTACCCTATATCTTCTGAGACTTGAACCATCGTCTTCGGAGCTATCTCTCCAAACCCCTGTATTTCATTTTTTGATAATGGTGAATGCTTTTCTATGAAGCCATGTAAATAAAACAAAATATGATTATAGAAAACTATTACTATTACATTTTTAAAAGTCATATTCTAGATATTGAATTCAGCTATAGAATAACCAAAAAAAAATCTTCATTCAAATGAAGTATTTCAAACTTCAACTTTAAAATCAAGTGTAGCACTTAAAATATCTATAAGTCAGTGTCTTCTATTGAAATTAAGTTTAAGTTTTTAAAAGTAGCATGAGAGTCCTTCTAATTAAATTTTGCTCCGTGTGTTTATACACTACATCACTGATGTGGCAGAACTAAATGACAAGTCACAGTTTAGTAGGAAGTTTCCTGTCAAAGGAGATGACATATTAATTTGTAAGAAGACAGGTTGAAGAATCTTGTTGTTTACCAGCGATATTCAGAGGTTGATAAAAAAGCTACAGTAGAGTTATCTTACCCCACCCCCACAGCCACTTCTGTTAAGGGCATAGTTTCCAAAAGGGTGTTGAAGACCATCTAAATTCTTTTGTGACATAGTGAGGAATAAACAAGATGAAGGAATCAAAAACCAAATTTCTGTTTAGCAAAATTATGTATTCAGGTGTTTTATCAAAGGATGGACAAAAATACTAATTCTTGACAAGAAATTTTGTTCGCCTTTGGCTAGTAGTTCTTGGATATAAAAGGAAGGTGGCATTATTTACCATTATTATGACTAAATTGTTATGCTAAGTATGGACATGTCTGAGTGACCCAATTTTTTTTTCTTTTTCTTTTTCTTTTTGGAGAGGTTCTCAGGTTTTAGCCCTAGCTGCACAACTCACAATGTATATAATGTGGCCTATACCACAAGGAGATCTTCTCCTTCTGCCTCTTAAATGCTGCTATTATAGGCATGTACCGCAATGCCCATCCCATCCCTATTGTGAAAGAAAAAGAAAAGAAATGTTGTGAAGAATTAATAAACTACATTTAAATGAAAATAAGAGAAAATAATATGAGTAAAAGTAATAAGGGAAGCATTATATATAATCTATCGTTTGATTATTTGATTTAACATTCTTCCAGATTTTATACTATATTATACATATTATTAGATATTTATATTTTAATGTTGATCTTCAATATCCTGCAACAGGTAGTGTATTTTGTAGGTTGTACATTAAGGAATTTAAGATAATCAATAAAGAAAATAATTATTCCCCTGTGGAATCTATGGAATTAATAGGGTAAGTCATAGAAATAATTTCAAATTGCTATTAATTTCTATGAATGGGAAGTGATGTGCAGTATAAATTCAGTAAACAAATTTTGTCCAACTGTCACACCAATTTTATCCTTTATTTTTCCAAAACTATCTGTTATTGTTTTCATTTTATAAAGAAACAAAGATAAAATATATGAAATATAACATAATATCAGACTCTATTTAGGGCACGAGAAAAAAAATTGTAATGTATCTTATTCTATGAGTTTCTCTCTTGAATCCATATTAGACTTATGACTTAAGGTAGATGGCAAAATGATTGCCATATTAGACTAGTGATTATAGAACTAGCTTATACCATGTATGTATTGTGTTCCAAATACTGCTTTCATGTGCATTACATTATTAATATATTTATATACATATAATACATAATATAATTCTATGAATTAATTCTATTTAATTTGACCTGTTTTACAAATATTGAATAACTCTGGAGATAGGATTAGACAGCATATATATATGGATTTATGGTTCTAGAGATGCAAAGTGGTATAATACAAACCATTAATAACAACATTTTAAAGATGCTTTCTATTCCATAAGGTTTAAAATACATACCATCCTATAAGAATATATTATCTAAATGCCATAAATCATGTCATAAAAGGTTTATAAAATATTTTTGTCTCTTAAAGAAAATAGAGAAAATTAGCTTCATGAATTGCTAAAGAAAGCTGCTAACACACTTGAGTTACTTGGTGCCAGAAACACCTAGAAGGAGAAATTACATTGACCTATTGATTTATTATCTTGAATTACAGAGCATTTGGGAAGGGATCAATGTTATGAACAGGTGCCTGAACAGAGATAAAATAAAGCAAAATGTTATCTGTGGGAAGGAGAGAGGAGTCATTAGATACTTGACAGTTGGGAGCAACTGAACATGTTTTTATATATTACCCTTTTAAAAAGTTTTTACTTTTGCTAATACAAACACACTGATATTTTTGACTTTCGTACCTAAAGTCACAAAGGTCTTGTTATAGTAACTGAATGTCTGAAAAAGATTCATGCAACAGTATCCAAAAGACCCACAGTCAACCACAAGAAGGAGAGGAGAGATGGAATAAGGGGAGTGAAAGAACCATTGGTAAAGACTTTGACATGAGTGAGATTTAATAGGGTGGAAGACACAGAAGACTGTCATGTTAATTAGGAATAATTAGAAAAGACAATGTCCTAAACTATATATGAAGCATGTAAAAAAGTGTATAGCAATCTTAAAAAGCAGTAGAAAACTATTTTGAATCACTTCAGTAGTTTCAACATGTATCTTTTTTATCAGAATTAAATCTCACACATATCTTCTGCATAATATAGTATCTGATGGAAATGTTTACTATTTTAAAATCTTAAATCATGAAAATTGAATATTTTGCAAATGTAAAACATAGCATGAATTCATAAGATCATACTTTCAGAATTATACAGGATTTTCAGAAGTATATTAACTCATTTGGCTTTACAAAGTTTCATGTATGTATTGAGTTTTTAGACCCATTCTTGCTCATTGAAAGGTATAGATTCTAATGTCGATATTAAGAATTACCAAAGCAACTCTAATGATTTACAAACATCATGTCTGCCATTTGATTCAGAATTTTATTCCACAATCTTATTTTATTCTGTTTCTAATAAAATATAGATCTTAATTTTAAAATGGAAAACTTTTATCTTAAAATATTGCACAATGAGTGTTTAATGTGTTTAGTAATGGAGCTTTGTGGCAAATTCAAATAAATATATAAACAGAGCAGCAGTACATTCATAGATTCACCACATTGTGATTGGTAAAATAAGGCAAATATTATAGTTTACATGAAGCCAAATATAAATTACACTGTTCTTCACTCTGCTATATCATTCATGAATTTATATGCATTATATATATCTTTATGACAATAGAGTATGCTCACTTTTCAATAATTAAATACCTGTGTTAAAGGATATGACATATAGTTTTTTAAACTGATACATTCAGTAAATAAGATCAAATGTCAGAATGTTACTCTATATTATAAGAAATCTAAAGTGTCCTGAATTTTAAAACTAAGAATCCTTTTGCATATAATTAAAGTTCATAAAACTTTGAAGCTGAAGAGCAAGAATTACATTTACATGTCTGAAAATCATATATCTAATAAAAAGTTTTAGGAAGAATTCAATTAAAGTTTGTGACAAGATAATAAGTTCCATGGAAATTCATAACCACATTAATTCTGTCTGCAGAGAAATGTTGTCTCTTGCTTAAAAATGACTTCTTTAGTCACTTCATTTAATTTAGCTTTAGGGAATTTTTAAATATATATTTATGTCTATTTCAATAAGAGAAACCATCCTCTTAAGCCTATTGAAAAAGCAATTATAGCTGACTATAATAATTTTAGGTATTAAGTACTATTTAAAACTTCGTAGCTATAAAAATGGATGCCTTTGGCTAAAGTAGAGCTGAGCATCCATCTCTTATAATATGTTCCCTGATGTTTCTTTCCTTTGACAAATTACTTTGCTGTAAGTTTTTGTGTGAGTAAGTATAATGTGAATGCTTTTCCTTTTTGTGGTAAGTATAAAAGAGAAAGAGTGCATAGTGCATAGTATATATTTCACAGTGTGATTAAAATTATAAAAAATAAAAAAATGCAAAACTTTGGCAAAATCTTTACAAGTTATCCAGTGATTTCACTCAAATAATTCTACAAATCTATTTTGTTAACAGAGTCAAACAAATCTATAGCACTATTAAGGACACAAAACTAATAAGAATTAAGTGGTTAATAATTTTTATCTCAATACTTAGTTATCCTAATTGACAACAAAGCTAGAAATGAAATATTTTTCTAAACAGGACAAATTATTTTCCAGAGAAACTAGTTAAAATATTTAGCAAAATTATACTTATGGTATGTTTGTCACCTTATCCTATAACAAAATATGTTTAATTTTTAAATAAGTTAGCTAATTGATATATATGAGTTGATCAAAATGCAAGAATCTGAAGACATAATTGCTTTCCACCCCTTCAAAGATTTAGTTAATGATCATCAACTTCCAGAGGCTCCATCTCATGATCATAAATCAATAAATCAATATAACTTATCATTATTAGCTGTGCCTCTCTCACACCAAGTTACACAATGTGTTCATAGCATACTTTTTTCACCAAGGGATCGATTCTCCATTTACTTTTTGTAAGATAAGAATAATTCAGAAAAAAGATTTAGAACTCTTATATTGCACTTGTAAAGATTAAGTAGCAAAAGCATGTCTGAATAATACTAATGATTTTATTATTCATTTACTAATTCATGATCTATGTTTTGTAAGTCTACTTAATGTTACAGAATTGCTTCTATGGGTTTTCTAATATCTCATGACAAATGAGGTTGTTATGTTTTATTTATGTTTTAATTCTTCTCACATATAAGAATTCACATGGGGAATTCTTCTCCCATCCACAGTTTCTGCTCCTTCCACTCTTCTGAGGTCCTGACCACCTCCTCTCTCCCCCACAGATCTATCCCTCCTCCATTTTCCTTCACAAAAGGGCAGGGCCATTCTCCCTGTGATATGAACTGAACAAAGCATGACAAGATGAAATAAGACTAGGCAAAAAACAAAAAACAACAACAACAAAAAAACAAAAATAAAAACCAAAACAAACAAACAAACCTTCAAATCAAGGCTGGGTGATGTATTCCAGTAGGAGGAGACAGGTCCCAAAAACAGATAAAAGAGTCAGAGATACACTTGATACCACTGTTAAAAGTTCAAAAAAAAAAAAAACCACCAAACAACCATAACATATATGCAGAATTCGTAGTCCACATCATTGCAGGCTCTGTGATTGCCACTTCAATCTCTGAGAGCCTCCATGAGCCCTGCTTAGTTGGTTCTGTAAACAGCGTTCTCCTGGTGTTCTTGAATGCTCTGGCTCCTATAATCTATCCTTGTCCGGTTTTGTGAAGTTCTAAGGGGAGGGACCCAATAGAGATTGCTAATTTGTGGCCTCCCTTTCTCCTCCTCCCCCGCCCCGATCCCACCCCCTCCCCTTTCCCCCCCCCCCCCTAATGTTTGGCTATGGGTCACTGCATATGTTCCTATCACTTCCCAGAGAAAACCTCTCTGGTGACGATTGACCTTGGCGCAATCTCATGATCTAATTAGGTCTAATTAGGCTAGCCTAAACTATGAATATTACAGAATATGATTAGGAATCATTCCATTAATTTCTTTTCTCTGCTAGGTCTCTAGTTTTTCTTTCTTTCTTTTTTCCTTTGCTCTTTCTTTATTGGATAATTTCTTTATTTACAATTCAAATGATATCCCCTTTCTCAGTTCCTCCAGGAAACCCCCTATCCCATTCCCCCCTCCCCTGCTTCTATGAGGTTGTTTCCTCACCCACCCACTCCTGCCTCCACTCCCTCAAATTCCCCTACACTGGGGCATCAACCCTTCACAGGAACAAGGGCCTCTCATTGCATTGATGCCCAACAAGGCCATCCTCTGCTACATATGCAGCTGGAGCCATGGGTCCCTCCATGTGTACTCCTTGGTTGGTGGTTTAGTCCCTGGGAGCTCTGGGAGAGGGGAGTCTGATTGGTTGATATTGTTGTCCTTCCTATGGGGTTGCAAACCCCTTCAGCTCCTTCAGTCCTTTCTTTAACTCTTCCATTGGTGACCCCATGCCCAGTCCAATGGTTGACTGTGAGCATCCCCTCTGTATTTGTCAGGTTCCAGTTCCTACTCATCCATGCTCTCACATTGGCCTCCTCTTGATTGGTTGGGCCTCCAATTAAATCAGACATTGTTTGACTAATCCATATTTGTAGTTATGATGCACAAACCATAAAACTATTTTTATTGCAACTTTATAAGTGTAACTTGGCTACTGTTATAAATTGTGACATAAATGCTTTTTTGGCGATAGAGGTTTGCCAAAGCAATCATGACCCACAGATTGAGAACTGTTGATTTAGGGTAACCACACTTGTGTTACTAAACAGATATCAATTTGTGCTACAGTTATTTCAGAATCTTAAAGCTCTTAATCATCATTTACGTGTCAATGAATATAATAGCTTCTTTTCTCTGGTCTTCTTGATAAAAGTTAAAGCAGTTTGGAAACAGGAACTCTCAATTGAAAAAATGCTACCATAAGACTGGCTTCTTGGCAAGTCTGTGAAGCCTTGTCTTGATTAATGATTGATGTGGGAGGGCCAGATCATGGTAGGTGTTGTTATCCCTGGACAGATGGTCCTGGATACAGAAGAAAGTAGCCAGAGCAAGTCATAAGAAGCAAACCAGTAAGTAGCCCTTCAGAGTGGCCACTTTAGTCCTTGCCTCCAGGATTCTGACCAGACTTCTCACAGTGATGAACTGTGATGTGTAAATGTGGGTGAATACTTACCTTCAGCTGCTTTTGCGCCTGGTGTTTCATCACATTACTAGAAACTGATTAACACCGTATGTTTTAGTGCAATTACGAATATTAAGAGTGGTGAGTGGAGCCGGGCAGTGGTGGTGCATGTCTTTAATCCCAGCACTTGGGAGGCAGAGGTAGGCAGATTTCTGAGTTCGAGGCCAGCTTCGTCTACAGAGTGAGGTCTTGGACAGCCAGGGCTATACATAGAAACTCTGTCTTGAAAAACAAAAAACAAGAGTGGTGAGTGGTGTGTGTGTGTGTGTGTGTGTGTGTGTGTGTGTGTGTGTGTATTATTTGCTTGAACTTGGAATGAGTCAAATTTAAGACTACTTGGAACATTTAAATAATTAAAATTTTCAGACATTGTAGAAATTAGGTCATTTGTTTTATGTAGCCTTAAGGAAGAACAATATTATGTTTAACTCAAAATACTATGAATTGAAACAGACACTATGTATTACTAATCTTGGCCCACAATTATTTAAGGTCATTAATTAAATATTCAAGAATTAAAATCAAATAAAATACATATATCCTCCTACATTTTAAGAATAGATATTACATACATAACATTATCTAGAAATATATATGTGAAACTTAATGGTAGCAGTAATTTTTCTTAATGTTAAGCAACATATACTCAACTTATAATCATGGTCAAATTCATGTTGTATTAGCAAATAGATAAACAATTGTTTTGTTTCTTTTTTAAAATCATATAAAATAGTGATGGAAAAACAAATTAATCTACCTCATAAACACTTCTACATGATTAATTTCTGTATTCAGCCTAATATTAATTTTCCATAGAAATGAATTTCTGATTATTATAAATGTGAAAAAATAGTAAAATAAAATACACAGTTTTTACTTTTTTATTCTATCAATAAATATCTTTCTTATATAATACATCTGTGGTTATGATTTCCTGTCTCCAATTCCCCTGAAAGCCTTCCCACCCTATGCCATCCAAATCTACACCTTTCCTGTCTACTGTTAAAAAACAAACAGGAAACTAGAGAATAATAATAAAATAAGATAAAACAAAAAACAATCATAGCTTTAAATCATATACTTTAATAATGACTTCTCTTGTTCTAAAGTGTATAAAACTGAGACTGTCATGGACTGGAAACAATTAAACACTTAATTACTTCATGAAATTATCCACTTAGAATAACTGTGAAGCACTAAATAATTGTTTTCCTTTAAAAATATAACTTTAAATCTATATTTGGAATAATATAATTGTTCTAAGTTTGATAATGTTATGATTATCAAGATTAGTGCAACTTAAATATTACATAGAATAATACTTTAAATTTTCTGTAAATTTCTACATACTTTAAAATTCACGAATGTAGTGTGTGTGTGTGTGTGTGTGTGTGTGTGTGATGTGTACTAAATAGTGATAGAGAAAGAGGGAGAGCAACTTATTATGCTGACTTGAATATGATAGCAAGGCTTTACTTTTAATAATTTGTAATGAAAGAAACTCTTCTAATATCCACCTCTGTAGGTATTACTCATAATTCTTTATGAATATTTACCCTTCACATAATTTTTATCATCATTGCCTTTTCTGCTGATTGATATTGTCTGTCTTTCACACCTAGTAAAAAGGACAGTATCAAAGCTACCCAAAAATGATTAACTTCTGCCAACAATGATGCTGCTTTAAAATCTGTGTAAAAAAGGAAAAATGCATCATGAATTCGATTTCCTGATTTAGAATAACAAGGTGCTGTTAATAGCATGCATGTGTATATATATATATATATATAGACACACACACACACACACACACACACACATATATATATATATATATATATATATATATATATATATATATATATTATATTCTGTAGACTCTGACATCTTGCAGCAGCAACTCTTTGAGTAAATCTATTATCATTCAAAATATAAAACACTACTCTAATTTGGTTTTATGGCCAGCAAATGCTATTTGAAATTGAATACACTCTAGTCCACGATGTTGAAAAAAAGAAATGTTATATGATTCCTCAATTCTGACTTTCATATCTTCCTGACTATGGATTTATCTGTGAGGAAATTCACGACCTTGGGTCATTGTTGCTAAAAACAGTGTTTAGGTATCAATTTTCTCACCTTTCCAGTTGTTATTACAAGCAGCTGTATGTAAGGGCCAGATCACTGTTGTTTGAGTATTTAATCAGTTTTTTCTTCTTCCTCCGTGTATTTTAGGTATAATCAGCTCCACTAATTGTGTTTCAGGTTTATTCACTCTGTTTCTTTTTTCTGTTGTGTTTTCTGGTTGTAATTACTTTATAATTAATGATATTCTATAATAGATTTTTTTCTGTTCCAAAGTTTGGTTCATCTTTGTTTTATTTTGTGGGTTCTGTAACAGATTTATCTTTGCCATTTTAAGTCTATTAGAATAACCTCAACACCTACTTTTTAAAAATTTATTTCAGGAGTTATGTATATTTTCCTCTTTATACCAGGCTACATTTTTCTTCCTTTTCAATAACAATTGTTATAATATAGTGGAATATGGTTACTATATTTCAGTCTGGATTTTGTCATTTTAATTAACTCACAGATAGCTGCATTTTGAGAAATTTACTAGAGACAAAACTTTTATATGCAAACATGACTTTATTCTAAAATCTGGCTCCCACGAATTTCAGTTGAAAGCATAGAATTTGTTAAGGCTCTTGAAATTGCTGGAATGTGTACCACAAACGTATTCCCCTTCATCTGGGGGGCTGAAATCCTCACAGATTTTTGGGGGATTCATTTGTTTCTACCGTCACTTGGTACATGAACAGTTTGAGTCCAGTACGGTCTATCTGTGGGAACATGGTTCCTTAATAGTCACTCTTCAACCGACGTTTCAGAAACATCCCAACTCTAACTTCTAGGTGCTGGAAAGCCAAAGACATTGCAACATTCGGTTAGTCTTATGGTTCTTACTGATAGCAGACTCATCCCCCAACCCCCACCCTGCCACACACTAGACACATTAGAGGTTTTGGAAAAGGTAGAGTGTATTAGGTTTCACACCTGAGACATATGGCAAAAAACATGCCTATTCAAAATGTCAAAGTAGATCTGGCAGCCAGGTTCTCCCTGCATCTCTGGAGATCTACCTGTTACAAAACACTCCTGGCTGTTAGACCACACCCCTACCCTAAACTTCTTCAGCCTGAGGGGGTGGGATACTCTCCCCTGAATAATCCAATTATTCGTGGTTATCCCTTGTTTGTACTTCGGGGCATCTTGACTGCTGCTGCACTTGTTTCCCTGTTCTCACCGTCCCTTCCTCTCCTCCTTTCCTCACATGGCTCGGTATCATGTCCACTCTGGACTCTTCCAGATGTCTCTTCCTCTGGCTATGCTCTCCAACACATCTGCAGTAAACCTTTCTCTCCACCATATCTAGGACCAGTCATGGTTATTTCCTTTTTGTGTCTTTTTTTTATACATTCGGTCCCAAAACCGAAACCAGTAACTAATGTCCTTTCCTTTCTTTTTCTCATTCAAAGTAAATGTTTAGTGCATGAATTGTTATTACACAGCCTTTTTCTTTCAACAACACTATGTATTCCCTACAGGCCTCCTTTGAGGATACTAATCCTCTTTTATGGAAACTCCACATTCGTGATTTAATTACGAGGCAAAAGTTACACCCTCATCGTGGTTTCAACACTTCTTGTAAACTTACTGGTAGTTTCTGTTGATTATCAGTTGTCCATCTTTTTGGTAATTTTCAAACTTTGAAGTGAGCCAACTGTGAGTCTAAATTTACTCTGAGATTATGTCTGTGTGTAGCACTGTTTATGAACTTACTCATCACATTTATTCTGCTTGCTTATTTTCTCTGTACTTTTGCTTAGAACATCCTACCTTCTAACATCAGTTAATGCTCTATGTAAGAGCTGCCTTTACTCAGAGATCATCAGGGAAGAAACTGCAGGAGAGCCAGAGCAGTAAGTAAATGCTGTAGAACAGTGATTTCTGGACATATCAAAGCAATACATGAATTCAAAGTGGCTGTGACTACATGCAACGACCAGCGCAAGATCAATCCAGCTATACCAGCATGGAAGTGGAGTGGGTGGTAGATCATAAGGTCCTACTCCAGATAATGAGCTATTGGCAAATGATGGTAATTTGGGCAAGGAAGGGAGAAGTTTTCTTAAGGATTGTTGTTTCTTTTTTGGCTGCCCATATACAATGGATGATCCTATAATCATACTCATAGGAGGATATGACTGAAAGCATCAAATGGATTCAGTGGGTTTAAAAGGGAGAGAATTGAGTTGAGAGGTAAACAGATAGAGTGGGAAAATAGGGAACATTATGAAGGGATGATACTGAATGTACTTTGATCAAAATATGATCACTTGAATTTTCCAAACAATAAAGTAATGTAAAATAATGCTCTTAAATTAATTACAGTTTTAGTATAGTATTAAATAGTTGTCTGTATCAGTTATGTGTATGTATGTTGTTGAAATGTATCACACTCTGCTTGTGTATGATGTCTCTAAGATACTGCCACTAAAAGAAAAAGAACAAGCAACAGCTGATGAATCACTATTCTCTTGTAATAGCTGTACTCAGAATGTTATAGCAAATTTCCACAGATTAGGTAGAGTAATATGTAAACATGTTTTTTTCTTAGTTCCTCAGACCTGATAGATTTGGTAGCAGGTCAGATTCTGCTCCTCATACTTGAACCTGCATTTCACTCCATTTTTACATGGTAGAAGGGGGCAAGGAAGTCTCTGAAGTCTGCTTTATATGGTTTTTAATGTTTTCATGTGGAGTTGCTTCTCTTATACATCCCAGTGATAGAATACCTAAGAAAAACAACTCAGGAAGGGAAGAAAAGTGCTGGGTTTTGTCATGGTTTTAGAACTTTCATCCATGGTCAGTTTGATGCACAGATTTTGGTCCTGTGAAATCAGAAACATGGCTGAACTGGAGGAGGAAAGGAGAGGAAAGAGAGAAAGGGCAGGGGAGAAGATAGAAATCCACCTCTTAGTTCTCTATGAACTCATCAATGGATTAAGTTGCTGATGAAGATGGCTCCCTCACAATCCACTAACCTGTCCATACACCAGCTGAGGATCACCCTATGGAGGGAAGGGAGACTCCGTGCACACATAATAAGAAGACACACACCCATGACCTAACGCCTCCCAAGCCTCCATAAATCACAGTACTGAACGGATCTAAATTCAAGCTGTGGGTGTAATAAAAAATGCTTCAAACTGTTGTATGACTTACAGCCTGTAGAAGCTCTATTAGATGATAAGTCATAGAGGATAAGGTTTCAATTGATATCATCAGCAAAATACATTAGATTTGAATATTATAATTCGATTCTTCCTTCTGCAAATTGACACTGAACAGACATTTACGAGATGCCGGTAAATATGACACTGCTGTGGCATTTTTCTCTTTTAATATTAATACATTCAGATTTGAAAGATAATTAACATTCTAGGCTTTGTGAATTTTTTATTTCAACAGATATGTGAAAACTTCCGTTTCAGAATTGGAAGCACCGTTTTCACACCTACCCATCTCATTTCTCAGATCCACAGGCTTCCTAATGTTCAGTGCCAAATCCTCTCACTTAAGTTTCTATAAAGTGTTTAATGTGTTTGTGAAGTTCTTCACTGTAGACCTTTTTATCACTGAATCACATTTCCATCCCCACAATGATGTCTTGTCCACGCTAAATAAAAATGTTAATGACAGATTTTCTCTAGTAAAATGTGTAAATTATTTTCCCCGTAATAATGGATTTTAGTTACCTGAAGGAATACATTTATACAAAATTAATTGATAAAGATTGGTTGTTTTCTAAATGCAATATTACACTTTAATTTGAATAGATGTGTGGCTTTTTTAAAAACCATAATCACTTAGAGGCTGATGTCAAGCTCTTTCAGATAATTTAGTTTTTAATAAAATTTTTTTTATTAAATCTGATTATGCCAGGTTATAAAACTACTAACACATTAAATTTTTAATTTAATTTGAAATTACCATATCAATAAGTGATAATTTGTTTTTCAGAAATCTTTTTCCAGTCTATCTTTCTGTTTTGTTAGTAATGATTTTGAAATAATCAAATCTAGAGTTTTAGAATTTTTAGTTGACAAAAGATGTTCCAATTGGTTTTGTACCTTACTGTTTTATACTAAGTATTGAATAAACATAATTTTAACATCTTCATAATACCAAAAATGAGAATGTATATATTTTAAATATTTCTAATATTGTTTTAATATCTCCAATATTGTTAAATATTAATAAAATTTGTTAAGAGTCATATATTAAGAGACGGTAGCTAGAACAGAAGGCACCCCAAATTAAAATATACATTGACAATTATCAAAAAATAATGATAAAAATAACATTTCTGTAAAGGCTATACATCCCAATAGGAGAACATATTTTTAAAGTGTAATAGCTTTGATGTATTATTTTTGCTCCCAGCATTATGAGATTAAATCTTCATTGTTACTTAATTTTATTATGTTAATACCAAAAAGGAAACAAGAATTATATTATCTCAATTTATGCTGGCTTTCATTCAGGTTATGGAGATCTGAATAGTTTTTGATCTCTAAAGTTCATGTAGGTTTTAGATAACAAAGGATTAAAACTCTCAGTGGTCTCTGTTTTCGTAAGCTCTGCTCTTTAAATACATAATTAATATTAGGTATCTAATATTACTATACCAGCAACATTCCTATTCACCTTTAGAAAATGTAAGTAAATCATCTGTAGTTTGATTACTTGATTTGTAATAGATATTAAGGAAAATAAAATTAAAACATTTTATGATATAATTAATTTATTGATTATTTAAAAAATTATGAATAGTATTTAGATCTTTGAAACTCATTGTTAAAATAAAATTATTGGTATTTTGATTTGGGGCTAACATACAAATATATTTAACCATCATTTATGTTAATGTTATTTTATATTTATGATACATTTAGAAATAATTTTATCAATTCATTTCATATATTCGAACTTACAAAAGATAATAAATGGTTAAACATTCTTGGAATCTCCAATTTTTAGTAGAAAGTATCCAAGTCCTTGTTTTCTTTTTTTTTGGAAGCACCATAGTTCATTTTCTATCAAGTCCACATGACCCTAATTAGTTCAGGTTCCCTTAGAATTTGCATCTGTTTATTTATAGTTCTAAGGATGCTTATTAATTTAATTTTCAAATTTTATCTTAATTTAAATGAGTTGTATGAAATCTTTTTTTCTTGAAGATATTGCCAATTTAACATGGAGGACTCATTAGTTAAAACATGAATACTTAATGTCATACCATATAGCACCTTCACCATGCAAAATCGCCAAAACAGTATGAAAAAAAATCCTCCTAAGAAAAATTTGATATAGCTTTCCTATGCTTTTCCAGACCTATTTTCAACACTGCTAAAAGGGGGGAAAATTCCAGAAGTCACTGAAGAGACCACCTCTCCAGACCCCGCTGTTACATCTGCTCTGGATTCACAGGCTGCAGCTCCCTAGGAGCCAGGTTGGAAAAGTTTCTAGGAAAACAGATTATTCATGTATAGCATATATTTTAAGTACAAAGGGTTTTTTCATGTAAATTTCTCGTTTAGGCCCCATAAGTACATTCAATTCCACATATTAGTTTGAAATTAACATTTGTTCTCCAGACTTTTAAAAATATCAAAATGAATATTTAGAATTTTTAATATTATATTGAAATATAAATGGTTTTAAAGGGTGCAAAGTGAGATTATTGAGAACATAGTGTGGCTGTTTTAAAACAAACCTCAATCTCTTCTGATTCCTTTTAGATGATAAAGTATGAAGTTAAATTTTAAATTTCATATTTTTCAAAAATTTTCAAATCTTTCTTATATAAACTATATAAATGACAGTATTTTATTTTGTAAATCTCTTTTTTTTTCCTATTCTGGGGGATTTAAAAAAACGTCTTGGCATCATTGGAAAGTTAAAAGTATTAAGCCTGCATATGCTGTTCAAATCCATGTCTATGAGGAATCTTCATAGATAAGCCAAAAATTAACAGAATACTTAAAAGGTCATTTTATCTAAGACTACTCTGAATTTAAACTGTAGGATGGATGAATTTTGAAAGTAAAGAGAACCATCATTAATAGTGTCAAAATGCAGTACATTGTAGTAAAGAAGAATGAAATTCTCTTAATACACAGAGACTACATACAATAACTATGAGTATAAATAATGTACCCAGGAGATATACAATTGATATCTAAAGTATTTTTACCTAATGCTAATTACTTTATGAATAGGAAAATATGTAAAAAATGAATAGAGATCTAATACATTTTTAAATAAAAGATCTAGAAAGCAGTAAATCATACCTCAGATACTTCAAATCTAAAATAATAAATACAAAAGTAGAAATTATGCACTATATTTATAAAAGCTAATTTTAAAATAGTATATTTATTTCTATCTACTTACATAAAGTATGATATTACTAACATTTTCAGGAGATTTTTTAGGAGAAAGTACATACAATAGTCCACATAAGTTTTATAGCCTTTTTGCATTTACTTTGTATTGTAATTATTGTTTTAAAGGGATATTTTGTTATTCATTACCATGCATTACTATTGTTAATGCCCTTAGGAAATAATCAGATCTCACTATATCATTTATATTTCTGTCTCACAGCAGTATGAATAAATTGAATTTAAGCATTAATTACATATAAGCTTAGTTGATAGAACTGAATATACAAAATGAAGTATTTAAAAAATCATTACCCAAAAACACGCACTGCATTAACTTCTTTTAAAATGACTACATTATCCTAGCAGAATTTATCAATTTAATAAATTAATTCTTTTTTAAGTTAAATAATTTTTAACTACAACCATTGCATTTTCATTATTAGCTACTAATAATTACTGCTTACTATTCCTTTTACAAACTATTATTCTTTTCTCATATATTATGTCCTTGCCTCCTGACTGTAGTTTACCCTCCCTTCATTCCTCCTAGCCTTTATCCCACCTCCCCTCACCCCCAGATCAATTCCTCCTTTGTTTCCATCTTTAAAATAAAACAAAAGAAGAAGAAGATTATAAAACAGGACTTCTGAGGATATTCTTAATTCTTTTAAATTTTATTTTGTTAAATGTGCTTAGAAATATGATTCACAGCTTATTTTCTATACATATGTCCAGTGTTCTCAGTCACATTCAGTTCCCGTATTTCTTAACACAGAAACATTTGTAAGTTGTTTGCTTTGAGTACACAGATCAGTTTAGTTAATAGACCTACTCTAACATAGCCTAATACAGGGCTGGCATGTCCAGACCTAGAAGAGATGTTTAATTTATATTTAAATCACATACAACATTATGTGTAGTTTTGTAAGTATTAATGTGACTGAAAAAAAAAGGTGACTAATAACTGCTGGGAGCCTCCTGGCCTGAAGAGGTAGTGGTGGGGGCACAGAGTAGAATTCTGGTAATGGCTTTAAAGTCTGTGGGTCTCGGGGTTTTCTAGCTCTCTAATATTACTAGAATGCTGATGATAACTTCTAAACAGTCCTAAAAACTTTCTTGTTCTTTCTGTGGGTAGAAAACTGCTGCTGGCTTAGGTGATTAACACCTGTAGCCTAATGGGAGAGGATTAAGAAATGCAGCCTTTGTTGTATCTCAGCAGGAACTGCTGGGCTCTAACTTTTGCCTGCTAGTCTGAAGTTGCTGGAAAATAAAATAAAATAAAAGGACACTTAGAGAAAAATGGTCATAGCATCCCATTTATTACTAAGTCATAAAATGTTTCCTATGAAAGCTATCTAAGAGGAAAAGCGGAAGGATCCTAAGTGCAGGGAAAGGGAAAACTTCTATCTGAGGAAAAGGAAAACATCCTACTTTATCTATATTCTAGCTGCCTCTCATCTCTTTGTCCTCAGTACTTATACAACTTTAAGAATACATGATCACATGTTACAAAGTTCATCACAAGTTCAAACAAAACAGAAAATCATAAATTGAAGTAGAAGTTTACAACAGAGAATGTTTACATGCATATCCATTAGGAGTAAATATCTCACCTCCACAGGTTCACTGTAGGATTAAAACCATAACTAACTTATTATTGAAGTTTTGTATAGATAAACCCAGCCAGTAAGTTTTCTTCTGTCCTAGAACCTATAATAAATCTTTAGTTCCCTTTTTATGACCTTTGCTTAATTGTTTTACAACCTCTTAGAATGTGCTCTGAGTAGGAACAAGTCTGTTTGCTATCTAAGAGCAAGTAACTTCTGAAAATTGGGAGACTGGCAGAGTTCTTATTTCACTTTTGACTATCAGAAAGGGTTCTAATAGCAATCCTGTTATAAAAGAGCTTAATAATCACTGATATCATTTTAGAAATTCTTACAGGATCATCATTAAGACGTAAGAAGTCATCTACTTGTCTATATAGCATCATTACTAGATAGTATATGTTCGTGGATCTCCAGAGATCTGCTCCAAAGGGGTGTCCTCCAAAGTGATTGTTATGTATGTTTAATAATAATAGGAAAAGCACATTAATATCAGGAATCTTTCCTAAAATGAATTCCTTATAGCCTTGCTAAGTAAGAGTGCACCTGTCACAGATTATATAATAATCCAAGGCAGGCCATTTCAGGCTGATCACCTGCTAGTTGCTAGCTTGTCCCATTATGGCTCCTGACAACTAACAAAGCCGGTTTGTTAGATTCGTTTGAGCATGAAGAAAAGAGTGAATATTCTGTACTTTTTATCCTTTAGCATGACTGTCAAATGTTGTTTGTCTCATTTTCATGTGGACTACCAAAATTGAAAAGAATCAAGGAATCAGTTAATAAAGAGAAAATGATTCAATAAGCAAAAATTTCTAATTTGTTGAACTATAAGAAGATTAACCCTATTAAGATGTTAGTCAATAAATATTATTTTTGTACAAAATACCACTTTCAGTTTAAAAAAAAAGACTAGTCATAAAGATTTGTGGATAGTGACATGTACAGATAAATAATAGTATTCCCTAATCTTACTCCCCATGGATAAAGTAAATCTTCAGACAGACTATAAGGAAGATTTTTTAAATGCCTGAAGGTTGTTAGGCAGTGATGGCTCAAATTTTTAATCCTAGTACTCAGGAGGTAGAGGCAGGCATATCTCTGTGTGTTTGAGGTTAACTTGGGCTACAGAGTGAGTTCCATGATAGCCAGGAATACCCTGTGTCAAAAAACTAATAGATAAATAGGTAGGTAGATAGATATAGATAGATAGATAGATAGATAGATAGATAGATAGATAGACAGATGATAGATAGATGATAGATAGGTAGATAGATAGATTATAGATAGATAGACGACAGATAGATAGATAGATAGATAGATAGATAGATAGATAGATAGATTATAGATAGATGATAGATAGATGATAGATAGATAGATAGATAGATAGATGATAGATTATAGATAGATGATAGATAGATGATATAGATAGATAGATAGATAGATAGATGATAGATTATAGATAGACAGATGATAGATAGATAGATAGATAGATAGATAAATAGAGGTATATAGATACATAGATAGTTAGATAATGATAGATACATAGATGGGCCTGTAGATTAAGAAATTATTTTGTTCAGCTTATTTATACTGTTTCATAGTAAACTCTCTTTATCTGTGAATATGCATCTGCATGAATAGCACACAAATGTTAATAACTGCCTGAACATGTGCTCATATATGTGCAGCATAATGCTATGTAAACTGTAGGTAAAAAGCAGACTAGTAGCCTATCTAGGAACACAAGATAATTTTAAGTTAATTATAAAGTAGAACCAATAACAGAGAAAGTACGTTGAAGATTTTGAAAATCATTAAGCTCTACAATAAATGTAATTGTGTAAGTTATGGCATATATTCTATCACCCCAACACTGTTTTTATAATAGATCACCATATTGTCTATCAGTCTACAAACAAGCTGTAATACATTGATTCCTCTCCAGATTTTGCATATTTCTTTCGAATTTCCTTTTCAATTCTATTTCTGTGTTAGCCTCTACATGAAAGCATTGTCTACTCTCACCATCTTCCTCCACAAGCCACTACATTTAGCCTTGTTTTGTTGATTAACTTAAAATTTGAAATTTCATATATGTATATTCGTTAGTCCACTTATTCATTCTCTGTATTCTTGTCAACTCTCTTCCACTGTACCTGTCAAGACTTTTGATTTAGTTTTGTGACACTTTAATCCGGCCTGACAGTGTTTGCACTAGATTGGAGCTGTCCAATAGAACATGGCTGGGTTAATCAGAAGTAACTGATGGCAACATTTTTCTTCTCCCAGAACCTATCTGTAGTGAATAATACTGTATTGAAAGCGAGGGGCCCCTGAGCTTCTCCACCATCCATGTCTACCTCTGGCTGGGTACATTCTTGTGTAGGCTAAGGGCAGGCATCCACAGCTGCTTTGAGTTCACACAATGGCTGTCTTACCCAGGAAATGATGTTTCATATCTTCTGTTCCAGTTCTGAACTTACTTTCTGTACCATCTTCACCAATGAACTCTGAGCCTTAATGATGATGATATCAATTTCTTGATTATTTCTACAGTTATTATTCCCAGACCTCCACCAAAACAACTTAAGCTTGCCTGTCTCATTTGTATTGTTAAATTCAGAATTCCACCTTAGTGTGTTATTCTACTTATTGATCACCTTTATCATACATAGATAGTAACTTCTATTTAAAATAAATCATATCAATTAGAACACATGATGATTTTCTTTCTGTCTTTTCCATTTCCTTGTTTGTTTATTTTGCTACAGAAATCAAAACTTTGACCTTATGCTTTATATAGATTCCAAAGCCTCATAAGAATTGGGGCATTTTAAAACACATTATTGGATTCTGAATGTCATCCCTGCCTTGGTTTCTCCTGAAAGATGGAGCTTCTATATTCAGAATACCTGTGAAGTTTGGATGTCTGTAGGAAGATCATCTCAAATATCTCAAACTGAACTTGCCCTCGGTATCTTCAATCTACTCTTCTCAATCCAATGAGATTCATGCAGGAATCCAGCCCCCCCAATCCTCTAGACGGCATTTAGGGCTATACATGGCTTCACTTTTCCAAGACTCCATAACTGACTGAAAAGCAAATTTTTATGGTTTTGCTTTCAAATTAAACCCAGAATTCAATTAATGTTTAAAATTGTTATTAAAACTCTGATCTTAGAAGCCATCACTTTCCCTCTAGATTAACAAAATTTACCACTAAGTGGTGTTTCAGATTTCATATTACAATACCTGGATTCCTTTCTGTTTTTAATCAAATTGTGCTGTAGAATATTGAACCACAGTGATTGGAGGTTTCTTTTTATAGTCAGAGAAATACAATAGTCAGTTAATTTGCAAATGATTCAGGTTGTAGAAGGTTTCATAAGATATATAGTGAAGATGTTATAGGTTCAAATTTCATCTACTTATCTATCTATATATTATTAATATATTATAAAAGATATATAGTGAAGATGTTATAGGTTCAAATTCCATCTATTTATCTATATATTATTAATATTATATATTGTTATATAGTATATATAATATTACTATATATTACTAGTGAAGATGTGATATATTCTCAAAGTATCAAACTATACATATATATAATTATATATATAAATAATTTGATATATAAAGTTAAACACCATATAAATATTAAAATGTTATAGTCATAATTATATGATAAATAAATCAATATTAACTACAAGAATAGTAGATTAAAGTAAAGGATATCTTAAAGGACAAAGAAAACTGAGGGAACAAATATGTGCCTGGGGAAAACATTTAAAACTGCTTTCCAGCAAATATTATTAGTCCTTAAACATCTATGGAAAAAAGGAAATGTCAGTATTCTAATAACTCGAAATGTTCTCAGTAGAATTAGAGAATTTTCTTCCATTGAGGGTAGGGAAAGGAGAGCATATTTTTAGAGCAGATTCAGTTTCCCAGCAGCATGACCCAGAAGAAGCAGATATCTCTTGTTGCTTCTGCCTCTACACAAGCCCTTCTGCAGACCTATTGACTTCTATCCTGTGACTTCTATTCCTGTGACTTCTATCTCTATACCTTATCTCAGTACCCACAGTTCACACTCAATCCTAGTTTTTCAACAAATTTACAAGACCATTAATCCACCATTGCTGTCAGGCAGACAGATTTAGTTGTCCTAGACATTTCTCTGTGCTCTGGTTTCTCAGCACTTAGTGTAACTCTGGTTGTTTGTCACTCACTCTTCATTAATTCCAGACAGTGACTATGAATTTTATTCTCTCACATATTGCCCCCTTCCCCACAATGTCATAAGGTAGAATCACCCATTCTGTATCTTTTTTTTTTCTGGTTGCTTCTTTTACTGAATATTAAAATGCACTTTAATTTCCTCTGTGTTCTTACTTGGTATAATACCTCAATTCTAATTCACACTGAATGTTTCATTAACAAAACCTGTGTGAATTTTTAGGCTGAAACCTGTAGATAATTAGAACATTTCCCATAAGCATTTTCAAATGAATTGTTTGGAAGTGATTTTTTGATTGTACTTCGATGGACAGTTATCTTTCTATATCTCATAATCTAGATATGTAAAACTCATTTCATGGATCATTTTAATTGGTGTCACCTGCTTTTGACTTTCCACCAGAAAACTTCTACCAATGGTGGTCAACTGCTATATAAAGGAAGCTTAAGTTCTGACTCTTCAACATATATTCAGTCAGGCTCATGTTGCACATTGATATACATTTGATTATCTTTTCATATATTTCAAAATTGAGATAGTAATTAATTCTTGTACATCATGTACTAGGGAGGTTAAGAAAAAGACTCACAACAAGTTTGTTGTCAACCTACAGAATGAGACCATGTCTTAAAGGGAAATAAAAACCATATATTTTAAATCTCATTAATGAATCAATCACTTATTCTGTGAGAAAATATCTTAGTTCATGGAAGTTAAGATAAGAAATATTAATTTCAAAATCGACTAGTTTTATTGGTTAAAGCCATAACCAAAAAGTGTTTAATAAAAATAAAGTCCATGATGTCTAATTTCATATTTTAGTATAAAATCTTTATGGAAGAAATGTTTTAACTATTTGGCTAATAATTTTTCAGTCTACTTACATGTCTTTTTCTATCATGAATTAAAGATATTAAAAGCTATACAATATTTCCAAGTTTTGAGAGAATCTGACAAGGATGTTCATTAATGTACTGAATATATATACCTACTATTTGAGGTGGTTAAATTTCATTCATCCATATAGATATAGTAACATATCAGAATGATACAGAAAAGATTAAGTGGTTTCAGAAAAGATTAGTTCCCTAAAGGTTAAATTTCCTTTCCCACTAGTATTACTCATTTTGAGTGTGTGCATATGAAGCCCTGAATTAGTGGGACATTTATGCAATATACCCCAGCAAACTCTAGCAAGCTAATGCTGAAGTGTAGTGGTGTGTGTGTGTGTGTGTGTGTGTGTCCTGTAGTATTCAACATAATGTTAAATGAACTTAGAGATTAATTGCTTTTCTATTAATATAAAGCATTATGACCAAAGCAACTTACGTAAGTAAAAAGAGTTTTTGAACAACTAAGTCTGTCAGGATGAACCCATGACCATCATGGTAGGGAGTGTGGCAGCAGGCCTGCAGTCATAGCACAGCAGCAGTAGCTGAGACAGCTTAAATCTTGAGAAACAAACACAAGGCAGAGATAATTGGAAAGTCATGAGCTTTTGAAATCCAAAGTTCACCACCAGTGACACCTTCTATAACAAGTTCACATCTAATTCTTCCCAAAGAGTTGTAACAACTGGAGGCCAAGTACTCTCAAATGTAAGAACCTGTGGAGAGCAGGCATCGTCATTTGAACCACTGTATTTAGTGATGAAGAGTCAAGCAGTTTGTTTCTCTTATATCTGATTGTTCAACCAAACATGGGAAGATGCTGTTGATTTATAATTGTCTTTTAAATATAAGATAGGTAAATGTCAGACGTAGTACTGAATGAGAGAGAAGTGGTTTTTCCCTTTCTTTGTGTGTAATTCAATTATAATCCTGTAACTCTATAACATAACTTAAGCCAGTAACATGAAAATAACAAAGTTATTAGTATTAATAACAAAAGGTTTTTAGTTTGTATAGGGATATTGAGATGATGGGCTATAGATTACAATTCAAATTATTTATTATAAAGACCACTGCTAGTTGGAGACAGTTTTAAAAACTGTTTTATATGATCAGTATACTTATTTTTAATCACTATTATTTATATTATTTATAATGACATAAGATTGAATTGAGAATTAAAATGATACATTAAGAGAAATACATACAAGAATGCTATACAACAGTGATTCTCAATATGTGAGCCATAACCCTATTGGAGGCTAAATGACCCTTTTATGATGCTCACATATAAGATATTTTTCATATTAAATATTTACATTACTATTCATAACAGTAGAAAATTACAGTTAGAAAATAGCAAAGAAAATAATTTTATGACTGGGAGTCAACACAACATGAAGAATTAAGGTTTGTAGCATTAGAAAAGTAAAGAACCACTGCTACATAAGTTTATTAGCACCTGAAACCACTATAATTAGTTGAGTTAAAGGACATTTAAGGGTAGGTAACATAATTAATAATTTTAGTGACAGAAATATTACAAGGGGAATACGTCATAGAGATGCTATTTTATTCACAAAATATTTGACTAACTGAAAGCACAATATTCAGTGTGTTATTTCGTTTTAATAAATGTTATCTTTGTCCCAAACACTGTTCATGTCTGCCTTTCTTAAATTGAAACTGCGTATCTCTTGGATATCTATTCTTCTATGATCATGGTTGTAATGATCATAGAAGCTTAAATGTTAATGAAAATATTTTCTAAATTTAAAGCATTAATCTGAAGATCAGCAAAGTAGTCTTATTTGTTGTAAAAATACAACTTTTATATTAAGTATTTTATTTCCACAAATTCAAAATACTTGCATCAAGCACTTAGTTTTATTTTATTTCTAAAAATCATACTTCATCTTATATATGACTATATACTTTTGACATATATAACACTATAATAGGAAGAATTGATACAGCTTTTATATGAGGTGGCATAGTTAAAAATAAACTAGCAATGTAGTAACTCTATTATTAGAATGGAGATTTTTGTTATGAAGAGAGAAAATATCCAGAGGTATCTGGAAGTCTGGAAGAGTTGGAGCAAACAAAGAAAGAAGAAAGAAGCTAGACATGGCCAGGGCTCTGGCAAGGGAGCTAGAGAGAGAGAGAGAGAGAAAGAGAGAGAGGAGGAGGGAGGGAGGGAGGGAGGGAGGGAGAGAGAGAGAGAGGGAGAGAGAGAGAGAGGGAGAGAGAGAGAGAGAGAGAGAGAGAGAGAGAGAGAGAGAGAGAGAGAGAGAGAGAGAGAGAGAATATGAATGGGGGGTGTAGAACTAGGAAGAGATAGGTAAGGGGTAAGGGAGGGACAAAATCCCTTGCTATTATGGAGAGAACAATGGGTAGTCTGGGAGAAGGGAAGCCTGTGGAGGTTTGAAGGTATGAGGGGCCAGGATTCTTCTAGCATGGACTCTTTGAGATGGACAGCAAGTACTTGAGTGGGGACTGAGGGAGCCTGAAGGCCAGAATGATTTTTGATATACCACCACAGGCATATGTCACAGGCTTTTATTTAACTGCAATAAATCTGGTCACAAAATACCTTACCAGAACAAGAGAAAATCACTTTTGCTAAATTGGTTCAGCTTAATAATGTATTGAAAGTCCGTCTTGTCTACTTTCTGTTGTACAAATGGTCAATGGAATTAAATGTGAAACCCAGCTTCACAATCAATGCTGTAAAGAAGACACTTGTATCTCTCAGTTTTCTTAAAGTTTAACCACCTAATACAATCTATTACAAATACTAAATTTCTATTTAGTAACAATTCAGCTTTAAAAAATTTCAGTCACCTGTCTCTATCTCAATTTACTATAGGGAGCTGATTCTACATGTTCAGGAAATTGGAATATACCTAGTTTCTAAATTAATACTCCTTTCCTCATCACCCATATTTGTGTTCTAACCACAGTTACAATACCAGTGTCCTTGGGACACCATGACTTTTAGGGAATTTCTCATTCTCTGGCACTTGGGTCTACCCCATGTGCTCAAACCTTCCTTCACATATGTCCACCTCTTCTTCAGCTAAAAAGCCTCTTAGCATTTAGGGAAAGAATTTGCCCAGGTGCCTGAGTACCTTGTCTTAAGGTTTATGCAGTGGAAGTATTTTGGTGAATTTCTAAGGGGCCAAAAAAAATGCAACAAAGATCATGCCCCAGGCTAGAGATCTCATGCAAGAAACTGATTTGCTATTGAGAGAGCACCTCAGAAAAGGGACAAGAGACAAAAGGACAGAAACAGAGAAACATAGTGAAAGAAATGGAGCAAGTTAGAAAGCGAATAGGCTGTGATGATAGGGAACTTTATTTTTTATTTTTTTTAATTAATTAATTAATTAATTTTAAACTCCAAATTTTATTCCCCTCCCTGTCCACCCTCTGACTTTTCCACATCCCATACCTCCTCTCTGCCCCCCACCGTCTCCACAAGGATATCCCCAACCCTAACCCTTAGCCCCTACCCCACCAGACCTCTAAACTCCCTGGGGCCTCCAGTCTCTTGAGGGTTAGGTGCATCTTCTCTGACTAAACACAGACCCAGTGTATCTGGTGTATGAGTTGGGGACTTCATATCAGATAGTATATACTGCCTGGTTGGTAGTCCAGTGTCTGAGAGATCTCGGGGGTCCAGGTCTATTGAGACTGCTGATCTTCCTACTGGGTCACCCTCCTCCTCAGCTTCTAGCTTTCTCTAATTCAACCACAGGGGTCAGCAGCTTGTGTTCATTGGTTGGGTGCAAATATTAGCATCTCTCTTACAGCTACTTGTTAGATCTTTCAGAGGGTAGTCATGGTAGGTCCCTTTTTGTGAGTGCTCTATAGCCTCAGTAAAAATGTCAGGTCTTGGGACCTCCCCTTGAGCTGGATTCCACTTTGGGCCTGTCACTGAACTTCTTTCCTCAGGCTCCTCTCCACTTCCATCCCTGCAGTTCTTTCAAACAGGAACAATTATGGGTCAGAGTTTTGACTGTGCTCTGGCAACCCTCTCCCTCCCCTGATGCTCTGTTCTCCTGTTGGAGATGGGCTCTATAACTTCACTCTCCCTACTGTGACATTTCATCTAGGGTCCCTCTCTTTGAGTCTTGAGAGTCTCTCACCTCCCAGGTCTCTGGTGCGTTCTGGAGGGAACCCCCAACCTCCTACCTCCTGAGGTTGCCTGATTCCATTCTTTCTGCTGGCCTTCAGGGCTTCAGTCCTTTTCCCTCACCCAATATCAGATCAGGTTCCCCTTTTCCAGCTCCTCAGTCCACTTTTCCTCCCTGGTCCCTCGCTCCCTCCCCACTTGTGATTGCGTTCTTCTCCTTCCCAAGAAAGACTGAGGATTCCTCATTTGGGCCCTTAAGCTTATTGACCTTTTGGAGTTCTGTGGACTGTATCTTCAGTATTCTGCACTTTTTATTGGCTAATAAACACGTATTAGTGAGTACATATCATTCATGTCCTTTTGAGTCTGAGTTACCTCACTCACGATGATATTTTCTAGTTCCATCCATTTGCCTGAAAAACTCAGGATGTTCTCATTATTAATAGCTGAGTAGTATTCCATTGTGTAAATGAACCACATTTTCTGTATCCATTATTCTGTCCTGGTTCATCTGGGTTGTTTCCAGCTTCTGGCTATCACAAACAAGGCCACTGTGAACATATAGAACATGAGCTTCTGTGGCATGGTGGGACATCTTTTGAGTATATTCCCAAGAGTGGTATTGCTTCGTCTTCAGGTATTTCCAATTTTCTGAGGAACCTCCAGATTGATTTCCAGAGTGGATAAGCGAGTTTGTAATCCTATCAGCAATGAAGGAGTGTTCCTCTTTCTCCACATCCTTGCCAACATGTGCTGTCACCTGAGGTTCTGATCTTAGCCATTCTGATTGGTGTGAGGTGGAATCTCAGGGTTGGTTTGATTGCATTTCTCTGACCACTAAGGACTTTGAAAGTTACTTTAGGTGTTTCTCAGCCATTCGAGACTTCTCTGTTGTGCATTCTTGGTTTAGTTCTATACTCCATTTTTCGATTGGTTTGTTTGGTTTTTTGGTGCTCAGCTTCTTGAGTTCTTTATATATTTTGGATATTAGCCCTCTATCAGATGTGGGGTTAGTGAAGATATTTTTCCAATCTGTAGGTTGGCAACTTGTCTTATTGGCTGTATTTTGCCTTACAGAAGCTTTCCAGTTTCATGGGGTCTGATTTATCAATTCTTGATCTTAGAGAATAAGCCATTGGAGTTCTGTTTAGAAAATTTCTCTACCTGTGTCAATGTGTTCAAGGCCCTTTCCTACATTGTTTTATATTAGATTCAGTATATCAGGTTTTATGTTGAGGTCATTGATTTACTTTGACCTTGTACAAGGTGACAAATACAAGTCTATTTTCATTTTCTACGTACAGACTGCCAGTTTGACCAGTGCTGTTTGTTGAAGATGATTTCTTTTTTCCATTTTATATGTTTGGCTTCTTTGTCAAAGATCAGGTGCCTGTAAGTGTGTGGTTTTATTTTTCCATCTTCAATTCTATTCCATTGATCTAACTGCCTGTCTCTGTACCAATACCATGTAGTTTTTAATCATTATTGCTCTGTAGTAAAGCCTGAGATCAGGGATGGCACTTCTTTTATTGCTAAGTATTGGTTTTGGTATTCTGGGTTTTTTGGCTTTCCAGATGAATTTGAGAATTGCTTTTTCCATGTCTTTGAAGAATTGTTTTGGAATTTTGATGGTGATTGCATTGCATCTGTAGATTGTCTTTGTTAGGATAGCTGTTTTTACTATGTTAATTCTGCCAATCCATGAGCATGGGAGGTCTCTCCATTTTCTGAGATCTTCTATTTCTTTCTTGAGAGACTTGATGTTATTGTCATATAGATCTTTCACTTGTTTGGATAGATTTACCCTAAGATAGTTTATATTGTTTGTGGCTATTGTGAAGGGAGTTGTTAACCTAATTTCTTCCTCAGCAAGTTTAGCATTTGTATAAAGGAAGACTACTGATTTATTTGAAGTAATTTTATATCTGGCCACATTGCTGAAGTTGTTCATCAGCTGAAGAAGTTCCCTGGCAGAATTTTAGGGGTCACTTATGTATATTATCGTTTCATTTGCAAACAGTGATATCTTTATTTCTTCTTTGTCAATTTGTATTCCATTGATATCTTTTTGTTGTCTTATTGTTCTAGCTAGCAGTTCAAATACTACATTGAATAGATATGGAGAGTGCACAACCTTGTCTTGTCCGTGATATTAGTGGGATTGCTTCAATCATCTCTCCATTTAATTTGATAATTGGCTATTGGTTTGCTGTGTATTGCTTTTATTATGTTTATAATGGGCCTTGAATTCCTGATCTCTCCAATGCTTTTACCATGAAGGGGTGTTGTGTTTTGTCAAATGCTTTTTCAGTATCTAAGGAGATGATCATGTGATTTTTTTTCTTTTGAGTTTATTTTTATAGTGGATTTTGTGGATGGATTTTTGTATATTGAACCAACCTTGCAATCCTGGGATGAAGTCAACTTGATCGTGGTGAATGATGGTTTTGATGTGTTCTTGGATTTGGTTTGCAGGAATTTTATTGAGTATTTTTGCATCAATAATCATAAGTGATATTGGTCTGAAGTTCTTTTTTGGTTGGATCCTTGTGTGGTTTAGGTGTCATAGTAATTGTGGCTTCATAGAATGAATTAGGCAGTGTTCTTTATGTTTCTATTTTATGAAATAGCATGAGGAATATTGATATCAAATACCTAAGAAGAGTAGAAGGCATGAAATAGTCAAATTCAGGGCTGAAATCAACCAAATAGAAAGAAAGAGAATGATACAAAGAATCAACAAAATCAAAAGCTGATTCTTTGAGAGAATCAACAAGATAGATAAACCCCTAGCCTAACTAGCCTACTGCCCCTAGGGCCCAGAGGCAGTATCCAAATTAACAAAATCAGAAATGAAAAGGGAGACATAGGAACAGAAACAGAAAAAATTCAAGGAAATCATCAGATCCTACTATAAATGCTTATACTCAACAAAACTAGAAAATCTAGATGATATGGATGGTTGTCTAGACAGATAGCACATACCAAAGTTAAATCAAGAGCAGGTAAACTATTTAAACAAGCCCATATCCCATAAATACATAGAAGAAGTCATTTAAAGCCTACCAACCAAAGAAAATAAATAAATAAATAAATAAATAAATAAATAAATAAATAAATAAAATAAGCAAGCCCAGGGCTAGATGGATTCAGTACAGAATTCTACCATATCTTCAAGGAAGACCTGATACCAATATTTTTCAAGCTATTCCATAAAATAGAAACACAATGTGGGGACCAATTAAAGGATGAATATGTTGCATTTGACAGCTGGTGATGATGTGACTGCTGGCTAAGTCATTAAAGTAGTGGGCTAAACTTCCTCCCTTTTGCTTATTATAAACTAATAAATATGAAGGGGTGATGGTGAAGCAGGAATGGGAGGGCTTGCTCTTTAGACTCCCTCCTGCACTTTGTTGGCATAGCCATCTTTGGGGACCCAGAAACCTGAGATTCTGGGCAAGTCCTGGGAGAACATCCTAGTTGATTTACTGTTCAGGCTCTGTTGGACCATCTGTGGCTAGGGACATGCAGGCAGCAGGTGGAACAGTTTGTGAGGCTGGACCACATGGACCCAGCCACTTTGAAGTTGTCTTGGATGCTGATTTTAGGGAACATTTGGAGCCAGTGGATTGCTGAAACAGGTATATAGTAGGAGAAGATGGTAAAGCTAGGGATTTTAAGGAAAAATGTTTCATCCAGGGTATACATTTGAAACTTTAGGCCTGTAGTGTTAGTAATTAGGTAAGTGGTATCCCAAGACCAGACAAGAGAGAGAGAAAGAGGGAGAGGGGGAGGGGGAGAGGGAGACCCCACCCTCAGGAATAGGTAGAATAAGCAAGTAAAAAACCAGACTGTTGAGTGGCAATGTTTATTTGAAGTCCAATTCAAGGTGGATTCAACCCAATTCTCTGATGCTTACATGAATTTAAGTTTACAAAAAGAGATGTTTTAGATATGCTATGATTCATTACCTTTCTTTGTAATCTATACTGAACATTATAGAAACTGAAGTAGACTCATGCCTTTTTTCTGTGGATTAGACACTTAGAAACCAGCCTAACTTGGCTAGGCAAAGCGCAGCCATCCTGCTCTGTCAGAGTTTAGACAGGGTTCTGGTGGCCATCTGGGTAAAGGGGAGTTTTTCTATATTGCTATACTTAAAGCAAGCTCAAGATTGAGATCTTTTGTGACCACCATTTCTTTGGAGTTAATCTAAGGTGTGCTGCCAGGAGCTGGCATTTCTCTTCCTCACAGTAAGCTTTATTATTATTATTATTATTATTATTATTAACATTTGATACCATATTAAGTAGATCTCTGAAGAGTTTGAGGGCCATTATCTACTAAATATGTCTAAACTAAACTATGATTATCTCTTGTTACTTGTTTTAGTCTTAATTTTAAAAGCACACACAGGAATCAAAATGAAACTTATTGTTGTAATTAATTGCATTAGTAGAACACATTGAAGAATTTGACCATTTATAAGGTGACTATGCATTAACTTGGAAATCTTAATTGTCATTAACAGTTTACAATATGTTCTTAGCTTTGATAAGATTAGGACTTTGACTTCTATCCCTGTTAGGTTAGCCTTGAAAAATAGCAATTTTTGAGTGGAAGCCCTTTTAGCATTAAATAAAACTTATAATCATAAAGTCAATAGAGAGACTGGCAACTTTATTGATCCTTTCAGAGTACACCATTATAGAATATTGCAGTTTTTAGTAAGGCTTAGTTTATATAAATAGCTAAAGCTAAAAGTGAGAAAAGACAAAAAAGCTGGAATAATATTACTGTGAACTTGAATGGACCTTAGGAATTTATAAATTTTAATTATCAAATGTACTTTTTAAATCAAACATATGTTGTTATTTATCAAATTTCTAGCACATTGGTATTCAACTATTAGCAAAGACATATGTCAGTAGATATAAATCCTATCTCAGCTGTTGCAAGTCTGTGGAGAACGTTACAATCTTAATTTTTTATCAGCATTCATAGTATATTCTAAACTAGAGTTGAACCACATATATACTATGATGTAGCAAATGTAACCTTGAATTCTTATCAGCAAACAAATTATTACGAAATATGAGAGACATATTATTGCTTCCTTAGTCTAAAAAGGAGGCAAAATGACACAAAAAGATCCCATTTATACTAAGAAACTTTCTGATTGCTGTTCTATACCATGTGGTCATCTGTAGATGGTGTTTAAGTCACATGGGATGTACTCTTTAACCTTAGCAGTGATGGATATCAGACATGCAGCTGTTTATGTCTTGAGGTCATTCAAAAAGATATATGAAAACATCATGGTTGCTACTTAAAACCGTCTGTTTTTCTAATATATTATGTTTGCATGTTACTTGGGTTCAACTCTCAATAAAATATTTATTTCCATATATATTCAAATATACAGAACTCAAGTAACATATACACACACTTATATATGCTAAAGAGTTTAACACACATACATATACACACAGAGTTTTAAAAATAAGCCTTTTCTTGTAAGTTTAAAGCCATTTTTTTACAGATTTTATAGATTTTAAATCATAGTCAACTTACAAATCCTGAGATAAGAACTAACAGCATAATCTTTTAAAAACTATTTTATTAATTTACATCTCAAATGTTGCCCCCACTCCCAAACCCCCCTCACAGAGTTCTTCACTCCATCCCTTGAACTCTGATACTCTGACAGCGTGCTCTCCACCCCTAGGTATCCCCCTTCCTTGAGACATCAAGTCTCTATAGGATCAGGCATATCCTCTCCCACTGAAGCCAGACAAGGCAGTCCTCTGCTACAAATGTGCCAGAGGCCTCTGACAAGCCCCTGTATAGCTTAGTCTTTGGGAGCTCCTGCAGGTGGTCAGTTAGTTAACACTGTTGGTCTTCCTATGGGTTTGCCATCACCATCAGCTTCTTCAACCTTCCCCTAACTATTCCATAGGATCCTGATCTCAGACCAATGGTTGGCTGTAAGTATTCACATCTGTCTCAGTCAGAGGCTGCTGGTAGAGCCTCTCAGAAGACAGCAGACATCAAAAGAGTAATTATCAACTACATATGGAAAAACTAAAAACCTAGGATAGCCAAAAAAAAAAAAAGAGCAATAAAAGAACTTCTGTAGGAATCACCATCCCTGACCTCAAGCTGTATTACAGAGCAGTAAAAAAAAAAGTCATTGGTACAGAGACAGACAGATCCATCAATGGAATAGAACTGAAGATATTGAAATTAAACCCACACACCTACAGACACTTGATCTTTGACAAAGAAGCCAGAGCCATACAGTGCAGGGAGTGGGTGGCATCATCAACAAATGGTACTGGTCTAACTGGTGGTCTGCATGTGAAAGAATGGAAATTGATCCATATTTATCACCTTGCACACAACATAATCTTAAGAAATTTTTTAAAGAGAAAAGTACAAAGAAATTGTAGAGATAAAATATTTTTACGAGTGGAAAGTAGAAAAAGTGTGGGGCAGAGCAAGTTTAGATACAAGATATCCTATGAAATAGCAGTTCTTAATGATTTGTGAGAATTTGAAAATCAGGTTTGCCAATTTTGGAGTATTGATTTGTACTGGGGCCAAGCTGTTGTAATAAAATCTGATTCTATAGAAGAAAAGAGAAGAGGTCACAAAACAGAATGCAATAGGAATGTGTTCAACATGTTTCAACTCTAAGAGGGAGTTGAAAACTGAATCTGTGGGATCGCAGACCAAAGCCAGAAATATCCAGAAATGTGCAGAGGAAAGGGGAACCAGTATGTGTCTTAATAGAGAGACTCATAGCATTGTAGAGGCCAAAACCTAGAGGGAAAGTCCTGGACATGGTGGGAACACTAAAGGTGTAGCAGGTGACTCCAGGAAGTTGAGAGACTCTTATGACATAGGAGAAGGAAAGGAAGAGTTAAGAGACAAGGAGGAATGATGAATCCCCTTGAGAAGGGCACACCAGGCTACAGGAAAGCAGCAGCTGAAAAAAGGTACTCTACAATTCAAAATAAAATTCATGAACAAATGATCCATACATACCTTAGGAGACTTCGTTTAGAGTACATGCTGCAGGGGAGAACAAGTATGTGTAGGTTGTAGACATGCTGCAATTGGTCTGCTCCTTTAAGAGACCCATGAATGCACTTTGGCTAGCTCTAGCTTTGGCTCTCACTTTGCAATGAGCTTACAATTTCATCAAGCATAGCTTAAAGACAGGATATTCATACAGTGTAGTAGGAAGGAGACCAAACAAGAAGAAGACTTGGAGCTAAGAAAAAATAAACACCTTTAGGTAATTTCTCTTCATTTCTCCGATGTCTGGTAGTAGTTAAGGAGGTACCCAATAATTTAGGGATCTAGGGTACTGCTAGACAGTCACTTTGATTGCTTATATAAAGGTTATTAAGACTATATTTGACTACAAAGGTAGATAAGTTTAGAGGCCCCTAAGTCAGGTCCCAAGTTGGAGTCTCTCCAAGAGGCATTTCAAAGGTGAGCTAGAAGATACAGACAATGCAGGTCCAATGTGTGGGAAAAGGGCAGAGTGGTCTATCCCCTGAAGTCTAGGGCATACCTAGGACTCAAGAAAACTGAAGGAGGAAGGCACAAGCCATTTAGTGAGTCATTCTGTATTGGACAAATGCCAAGGTTGAAAAGCCAGATGAAACCAGTAGGGCTTTTGAGTGAAGTAAAAAGACAAAAACAGAGATCAAAAACGAAGCCTCATCCAAAGAAAACTTCAGGGTAGGGTCGCCAAAGAGGGTCAACCATAGCCTTAAAGACTGTGGCTGCAGATACCTCCACCTTCAGTAATGGCAGAGGTTATGCTGGATGTTCAAGTTGCAGGTGGATAAGGTGGATAAGGGATAGAGTCCCAGTGTGGCTTAGACATCCCCAAGTGTGTAGGGCACAGCACCAGAATATTCTACCCAGTCTTGACATCCATATTAGAGTTTATGTAGCTGATGTACCTTCCATATCAGGTCAGGCCAAGGAATTCCACAAATATCAAAGCAAGCAAGAGATATCACAAAAGAGATTTACTGGGGGTAGGGGTGGGGGTGGGGTAAGAATCTGTCTTAGAGTAAGGACAGGAGAGCGAGAGAGAACAGGAGAGAAAGAGAGAGATAGAGAGGAAGAAAGAGAGGAAGGAAGGGAGAGGGGAGACAGGCAGACAGGCAGACTGGCTGAGAGAGGTAGAGTATGTAGAGTATGGGCTGAGTGGACTCTGATGGGTGGGTACCTTTTAAAGGGTACATGTGCCACATTTGGTTGCTGGTGATTACATGGCCGCTGGTGCTGAGTTACTGAAGGCATGCAGGGCTAACACCTTGAGCACAGGACTATATACTGTGTTGCCCTGCCATTCTGAGATCTCAGAATTGTGTTTCTCTACTTCATGAGATTGTAGTTAAGAGGAATCAAGGCCTGAGAATTTTCTAAGAATTAATGTTAGTTTGTGGGGAAAAACAATTAATTTCTACTATTTCTCCCTCTTCACTGAAGCATGTATTTTCTAACAAACCATGTCAATACCACATTTCTAATGATGTTTGTTACACTAATCACATATAGTATTTCTAAATGTGAGAATTTCCATTTTAATAATCAGTTTCATACTTGTATCATTATAAAACAAAGATAATATGATTAATATCCATAGTAACTGAATCTTGTTCAATGGAGTTGATTTTATATCATCATTTTGTATTTTTGATACTGAAAACTATACACAATTAGTAACTTTAAAACTCTACATATGTATTATAATCTTCTCCTTCTATTGAGGTAAACTTTTCAAGTCACCTTTGTTGTAATCATGAGTATATGACCACTTTAAGGTATATATGATCTAGGATACTAGATCAACATTACAAATCCTTTTCTTTAAATAAAAAAAAAATCACATAGATATTACATGATAGTACACTTTAATAACTTTGAAAGTTTATCTCAAGTATACTGATATCATGAGATATATGACTTCTTGTTTTCTTAAAATACCAATTTGATAATCTATCTTCTTTTAACCTTTTAAATGAAGGAAATTTTCTGTAGGCGTCTATTTTCACACGAAAGTATCTCACCTGCAACCTCCTATGTCAGCATGTGCTTATCTATTTCACACTTGAACTTTCCCCTCTGTCTGTTAACCTCCATATGCAAACCATTAGCAAACATTTTGAGCCCCCCCTTTAAGTCTGTATAGAGTCATTACCCTTCTTTTTTCTTTTTTTTAGATAATTTATTTTTTTTCAAATCGTAATTCATTCACGCAGGGGTTATAAACACAAAAAGGCAGGACATGGGGAAGGGGATGACACTGGAGGGGCGGGTGTTCAGGGGAAATACAGATATCTTTCAGAACAGGGTATAGGCTGGGTGAAGGTTCAGGGGACAGATCACTATGACTCTGCCTATGATTCACTTGTCCTTCTGTAGCTCTCTAATCCTTTCACCTTTCTGGAATATTTTCACTGTCATTGCTTGCTCATTTGCTTCCTTTGGCCTGTAACCCAGAGAGCTGCTAGAATGATTAATTTAAATCTTAGAGGAATCTTGTGATTTTTTTATGACAGCCCCCTGCTGCGCTTATCTTCTTAGTAATGAAAGCCAGGGTCCCCTTTCTAGTCTACCAGCATCCCAGTGATCCTACTTCTCCCCACATGCCTTTGAATTCCTGTTCACCACTCCCACCCTTTCAGCTGAGCTCTCCTCACACTGGCCCCTTATGGTTTCTCACATACACTCTGCTTGTTCATAACTTGTGCCCTTTGATCACACCGTTTTCTCTTCCTTTCAAGTTCCCCCACATTTCTCACTAGCTTTCACTTCAGTCACATTTCAAATATCACTGCACCAAAGAGGTGCTCTCCATTACCTAACAATGGGACCCCTCCCTGTTCCCTTACCTTCCCTGTTCATTTGTTCACTCACCCCATCTTACATCAGTTCATTTCTCACTGTAACACTTTTACCACTGATTTTTTCCTTTTATCTCCTCTTTTTACACATGACCTGAAGTTTTAAAACAACACAAACTCAGAAAATTTGCCTTGTATTAATATTTCCACTGATATACACTTTATTCCAAGAATACAGTTTGGTGGAAAACAGGTGGAAAATAAATATTTATTGAATGAATTATTATGTAATTTAAGAATAATGACCTATATTAACATCTATGATATATTCATAAATATAAATAAACCATAACTTCCTAATCCCCTCTTGCTGATAGTTCATTTGTCTCAATTTCTTCAATATTGGAAACATTATTAAGTGAATTATTGCTATGCATTTTGTGGAACAATTTTTTATGACTAGAAATACTGTATCTAAGAGTATACAAGTTGTTATTTTGATGTAACTTGACAAGCTCTTCTCTAAATACAGTGGACCAAATGAATCTTTATAGTGCTTGGTATTTTTATCCTTGGCTCTTACATTTATTCAGATTTGTATGCCTGTGCCAACTTCAGTTTTATTTGCATATATGAATGGGTTCCACTTTATTCATATTGTTTATGGTATTTTTGACTTCTATGAAAGGAATATATATGGTGTTTAGTCATTCAGATAGTTCAAGGAAGCATAAGTTATCAGTATTTGAAGAATTTTCACTAAAATTGTAGAAATTATGATTGTGTTCCATTGTACCTTATAGAGACTTCTTTATTTTCATTAAATTTCGAGATTACAAAGAGGAATATATGATCTTTAAAAATCATATGGTTAGGCTTGGCCTTCCTTCCCCCATCCCTGCTACTACCCCTTTCCCCACCCACCCCCACACACTGCTTTGTGGAAGATTTTCTCTCTGTGTGCTTGCAGTAAGGGTGTGTTTTCAAATGTTTTCTAAAGGTCTTCCTTTACTGTCAAAAACATAATAGGGTACAGACACATGTGTAGAAACAAAAATAAAATTTGAAGTTTATACTCATTCATTATAAAGTATTTATTTATTTTGCCCTAAAAATGGTACTCAATGATTTTTTTTAAAAAATACTCATATGCTGAATGAAGTATCATTTTTATTATCCTTGTCAGTAAGTCCAATATTTTCCACTTCCTCATGCATTATGGTAATGGCTTTTCAGATGAGTGCATTTTAATTAAAAAACAGTTGTCAATTGAAGAGCTTTATTCACAAGCAGGCACAAATACAAACTACTGTTTACGTGATATTTAAAATGCTCTGAAGAAATCAGTGGAGAAATCATTTTCTCGTAGCTGCAAGGGATAAACTGTGTAGAGCCCCTTTCAGTGGTATGAATCAGTATTCAGTAGGAAAGGGATACATGAGCCTGTGCCCTCTTCCACATTCCACAGCTAATGTCTCATCAGGGCAGTGTCAAAGGTTGATAAATTTAAAGGCATTCCATAATGTAGAAGAAACATCAAAAGAAATTCTAGAGCATTATTCAGTTAACTATGAATCTTTCACAAGTATCATCCCAAGGCTTATGAAGAAATAATGATCCAAATACACAGAGAATTGACTGAGGATGGTCATTAGAAGCATTCCTCCCCCGTGTCCTCTTCTCTTCAAGGTTATTGAGAGACTGCAGGGAAGGGGTGCATAGGTCACATTAACTACATCTGATGAGTCAATTAAAAACTTTCAGAATACGCTGGCAGTCATGACCCAGCTAATTCACTAAACAAGGTCTAAAATATGTGTTTCAATTGGAAACAAATGATATGTTTACCCCAAAGCTGGAGCCCAGCTATTACATGTGTTACATTCTGAGGGAAAAATTAATAGATGCTGTGTATATGTTCACTCTTTGTAATTAAGTGTTAAGATTTTGAAATATAAGTAATATATGCATGTCAACAGTTTAGAATAGCATTGAGAATTCTTGGAGGAGTGGCTACTGATCTCTTCTCTTTTAGGAAGGCCTTAAGATAAAAGTTTGTTAAAAATTGAGAAATGTTGTCCAGATACAAAGATCATTGCACAAGAGAGAAAGTAACATGTGTGAGGCCTAGTTTTATATAAACTCGACACAAACTAGAGTTATCTGAGAAGAGGGAATCCAATTGAAAAAATGTTCCAGTAAGAATGGATATTTCCTTATTTGATGGTTGGTGTATGAGGCTCATCTTACAATGGGTGGTGACACCACTGAGCAGGCTATCCAGGGTGCAATGAGTAAGCCACCTGAGCAAACTACTGGAGTAATCCAAACCATAGCATTTCTACATGGCCTCTGCATCATTTCTTGTCTCCAGGTCCTTGCCCGTTTGAGTTTGTGTGTCAAATTCCCTCAAAATTTAACTATAAGCTGAAATAAATTCTTCCCTCACCAAGTTGTTGATGGCTATAGACATCACATCAATAGAAACCCTAATGAAGATAGGTTCAGAATAACTGAAACACAGTCATAGGAAAAATACAAATAGAAAGAAGTGAAATACAAATTTAACTAAACTATATTTAACACAGGAGGAATAATGTGGAGACTAATTTGGATACTGTTAAACTTGACTGAATATTCACAAGAACTGAGGGGATTTGGATAACAATAACTCAGTGATGCTTATAGATTAAAGCAGAAAGAAATCTGTAATATTGCAAAGAATTTATATAAGACGGAGGAAATTATGTGTTGGTCATATCGAATGCTTAAACACATTACAGTATAAATTGTGGTACTTTCCAAGTTAAGTTTGAAAATTCAAACTAAAAATACAAGTATAAAAATATAAAATGTGAGTTTTAATAACTAAAAATATGTTTTACATATGATAAACAAGCTTTACTCACTTTGAATAATATACCATTTTTCAATAGACAGAATCTGCACTTGAACTATCCTAGAAACTAAGAGACTCCTCTGACAAAAACATACAATGGACATAAATTTAAGTAGCCTGAAAACTGTTCTATTGCATTTCTGGTAAGACTAAAATTAATAGGAGCCCTTCAAGAAAATGGCAGTCTTAGTTTACTTCTCAGTTAAGAAAATAAGGAGAATATAAAATCATTTAATTTTGTTAAGTAAAGGAGATGTATCCTAATGATATATGAATTAATATTCCTTCTAAAACTAAGCTGTTAGACCACAAAAATCTAAACGATATATACTAAAATTATGCCTCATAATATAGCATCAAAGAAATTTCAAGTTTCAGCAGTTTCATTTCTTGTTTGTTCCTATTTTTTTCCAGGTAATCTGACTCAGTTCCTTGGTAGTTATGAGATTCTTTCCTTGAGTGCTTCTGCAGTGTTCCCTCTATGATTTCTGAATACCATTTTATCTACCAGTTCTCTAATTTCGAGAAGTGTGAGTCAACTTGAAGATGACTCAATTTCTTTAAATATAGAATGAATATTATCTCATGGAACTTTTGTGCATATACAAGATAATATTGTGTGTGAAGCTTTTGTTTCTACTCTCAGTAAAAAAGACAAATAATATTAATTAGGTGTCATTGTGTATGTTGTTATTGTTACTTTTTTATTTATAGAAGGCTTTCTCTTTAGTTAACCATGAGAACATAGGTGATAGATTCTCCAGTGTCATACTTACCTCTTTTATGCTTTGGATTTTTTCATCTAAATTCGATTCAAAGACTTCTGCCGTTTGATTTTTGATAATCCTTTTAGCTGTGTAACTCAAAAGAGCATACTAACAGCATCCATGGCTCTTTCAGCTGCCATTAAATTCCAGTCATTAGTAAATGCCCTGATACCAGTCAACTTGCTCCGGTGTGACCTATATTTTTCCTCTGTTGTTCTCAATATAAAGAATCCATCCTGGTCCAAGTTTCATAGTTCTTTCTTCAACAGATCTCATCATGTTTTACATTTCTCTTGATGAATAACCAATTTCTTCTCACTGAAAAAAGAGTAACTTCTATAATTGGGTTATGCTGAAAATTACTGCAGCCGTGGACATTGAATTCTTAAAGGAGATAGGTTTTATTTTACCAAGTATCTGTTTGAAACAGTGCATCCTAGTATCTTAACGTAAAGGGCTCTACACTGCCAAAGCAAGAAAAAGGGAACTACTTTTGTAGGCCAAATGATATAAGGAAAGATAGAGAATTAAATCTCAAATATCTCCATCCAAAAACCTTTATTCTCAGACTTAAATTGTTACTTGCCCATCCCTGACTTAAATGTAGAGGATATACTGTTATGCCCCAACCAACCCTTTAGAATGGTTCACTGTACAATCAGGTTTTGATCTCATTTTCCATGCTGACCTACTTTTTGGAAATTCATAATTAGTATCTTTATAAAATCTATTATTAAAAATGTCTATTTCAAGCTATGCTGTGAGCAGAAGGTTGGCTGAGCCAACTATGCTATTTCTCTTCTGCTCTCGTGTTGGCTGTACTGTAGTATGTCCACCACCATTGTACTCACCATGGCTATTGATCTATAACTTTCTGTAATCCACGATATGTCTATGTTATGCTCCTGTCTGTAAACATACCTAATTGTGTGCATCAGTAATAGTGTCTGGTCTTGGAGCCTACACTTGAGATGGGTCCCTTGTTGAGCGGGTCACTGGACCATCTTTCCCTCAGTCTCTTCTCCTAACACAAATACAGCAGACAAATACAGTCTGGCCTCAGTGGGAGGCCTGCCATGGGGAGCACATTCTCTTGAAGATGTTGGGGGAGGAGTAATGGAATAAGGAAATGTGAGATGGCAGACAGAGGAGGAGGCAATGACTGAACTGTAAAAATAATAAAAGTAATAAGAATAAAGATATATCTATGCATGTTAGGATCCCATATCTACAACAAAGCAGTTCACAGGGAAGAAGGCAATTGAGGCACTTGAAACACTACAGAGTCACACTTATTTACCATAGGCAATGAAGTTTTCATGGTTTTTGCACAACACAGTTCAACAGTCCTTGCAAGGGTAATTGATATACTTACTATCTTCATTGCAAGATCTGTTCTGAGACAGGTGTTTGAGTGAAGCAAACTATTAGGATGTTTAAGAGACATTTCTGAGTAAGACGTAGTGGAAAAAGAGAATGGCAATAGTGAAACATGCTTTATTAAGCTAATTAATTCCATAAATAAATTGGAGCTAATCCTATTGGAACATTCAAGGAAATAGCTTCAAGGAGTCTTGTGCATGACACTCCATGGCTTTTGTGGTATTTCTATTCCTTACTACTTATGATCTATCTCATTCACAGATAAGGCCATCTTTAACAGCTTTGAAGATAATCTTCACATACAAAGCTGGTATTAGATAGTCATGAAAGATTGGAGGAAATAGGAAGATGAACAGTTCCAAAAGTCATACGAGGATGAAATGGAGACTTGGCTTTCTCTTGTGAGCTAAAGTTCCCAGAAAGATACCCGGCCTATATTAACTATTAGCTATTAACAGAGGAGGGTAAACAGGTCAGAAGTTCAGACTAAACTGGTCAGAACTTCTGTAATTGTGGAACAATTAGAATGCCGCATGTCCAGAGCCAAACAACAAGCTTTCTTGGCATATCTTTATTCTCTTAATTTTCATTCATTGACCTCCTCCAAGTCTAATCTAACATCCATCAACTTATAACATGAAATTATTTTTGAGTCTATTAACAGGTCATTAGCTCCCACCAACCTCCAAGTCAAGAAATAAGACCTATAAAAATCACAGATCTATAGTAGATGTTCTACAAGGCTATACCTCTCATCTCATATTTCTACCAAAAAAAATATTTTAAAAGTGATTTTATTTAAGACTTTGGTTTTTTGCACTAAGTTTCTGGTAGTATGATAAAATATATTACAACAAATAAATTAATTAATTTTAATAATCTTAAAAGATGAGGCCAGAGAGAGAGAGAGAGCACAGACTTTTACAGTTAGATGCTGTTCTTTCCAGAGGTCCTGAGTTTGGTTCCCAGGTCACATATATACAAATGTTACAACAGCTCTAGGAGATCTGACACACTTTTTGGCCTCTGTAGCCACTCTAGTCATTGTAAGGAGTCACAAAAAGCTTTCATCATCTCCATTAGACTTGAATATCTTGAATCAGTTATGCCAATTCTCATTTCAAGAAAAAAGTTATTTACCTAAAGAGGAAATGTCCCTGCCTCTAATTTCTAACCTGCTGTACTGTTGGCTGATCACTGTGCACTCCGTAATACCGTTTAGCAATTAATCACTCATGGTAATGGCTTGCCCATAACAAAGAAACAGCAGTTACTTAAGTATGAAAGAAGGACTTAAAAAAGGAGGAGGAGGAGGATGCATGACTGAGCACTTTTCTAGCCAGTACCTGTTATAGAAGGAGTAAAATCAAGAGAAAAATCTGTTCATGGTATGCAGCATTCTAGCAAATCTTTAATTCAGTGTCCCAACCCAGAACACCTACAGGCAAATTTCACAGTAAGCTAAATCAGGTCTCCATCCACTCCTGCAGAAACTTCAGTCTCCTTTAAATGCATCACCACTTATTTCAGAGATTTATGATTCCAAACTTAACCAAGGCTTGCCTCTCTAGTTTAAAAGAATCCCCTACAAAAAAATGATTTTACCATATCAAAATCTATTGAAAAGACCTGTGTGGCAAGTACAGGACTCATAAATGGAACATATATACAATATCAAATACTACTTAAAATGATTTACTTTACAATGTGATTGTTTCTGTATATGTTCATATAAAATACATGTAATCTTTGACAATTAGGTGCATATGGATAATGGCTTTGGATAAATTATTACAGTCATATTCCAAATGTAGTATAACGTTTTACCTCAGTTTGCTGAATAAAAATATAGTTGATCTTTTGGTAAATGTTCCGTAAATCTACAAATATCTAGGATATTTACGATGTTTAATGCATAAGAAACACTTAGACTGCCCAATTTGGAAAGAGGGACCACTGAGGTTGGAAGTCACGTTTATACTCTCTTTATGGTGGTGGCCAGTCCAGTATCTCCTTCTTATCACTAATGATCTCTCTCTCTCTCTCTCTCTCTCTCTCTCTCTCTCTCTCTCTCTCTCCCTCTCCCTCTCTCCCTCCCTCTCTTTCCTTCCAGACCCCTTACTCTTCTTACTTCTCCTCCCCATTCCTTTTCATTCATCATAGTCAACTCTTCTGTTGTAATTGTGCTGAATATCTTTAATTTGTATATGACTTTAGACATCATGAACAGCATTTTTTGCACACATTATTTTGATTTCCACAGCTGACATTGTTTTGATTTTTAATATTTTCATCAGCATTATAGACTATAATAGCATACTAAGTCGTTTTCATTTTTCTGAAGCAGAGTTGGAGGTGAATAAAGGTATTGTCATAGTGCTTGAACTTGGGCATAAGAGAAATTTGGATGCTCAAAAATCAATAATACACACTCATGGCCCTGTAGATGGGTTTTTAAATAAGAGTTACAGAAAATAAGGCATATTCAAGTATGAGTACAGGCTGATCATTGGCAGTCTAGGTTTTCTTTTTTTACCAAGTACTTATGGGTTCCATATAGGGAACCAGCCAGCAAATGAGAACTGTAGGTTTACAAATTTACTACGTGCAACAAAAAGAAAGATATTCAAAGACATTTCAGAAGTTACCATAAGTAACTTAGTGGTTACTAAGAGATCTGTATTTGTGAATGTTTAGTGGAATGAACTTATATAATGTTGGTTAGGATCTTAGACTACTTCCATGCAGTTACAATGACTTTTTAAGATATGATTTGTCACTTCATTTTAACTTTTAAAGAAAGGAAGTTCATTGCTTTTCATGACCATAAAACCTGTAATGTGTCATAGGGCTTTTTATTTCTGTCCTCAAGAGTGGTATGAAGAATATTCTGTGGAATGCAATGTGCTTGCTGTATTTAAAGGGGTGTTCAAGGCATACAGAACATCATAGCTTTTTTTGAAAAATTGTATTTTAGTGGATTCTCCTCCACATCTTTCTGTACTATACTTCTCTCCTGCTCTTTCTTAGAAACCTTCTCTAGTATGCTTTCTACTTCTATGTCGCATAACATCTTTGTCACCACCACCCTTCTTCAGCATCTCATTTTACTCTTTCTTGGTCTCCTTTCTATTTTTACATGTGTACATCCAAGCTAGGATGTATATATGAAAAAACAAAAAACAACACATGGTTTCCTTTCTTTCTGAGTTTCAGTCACCTCACTACTTCCCTGATCCTGTCAATACTGGCAAATTCATTATTTTATTTTTCCAGCAATAAAAACTTTATTATATATACACACCACAATTTCTTTATCCTTTAACCTGTTGATAGATATCTGGAATGACTCTGATTTCTTGTTATTGTGAGTAGGATAGCAATAAAAATAGACGCACAAGTATTTTCATATTTTGTCAGCCATACTTCACACACTGGAATAATATCCAAACTTTACAATGAACCATGAAATTTAAACATATAAAAAGAAATACTGCCAATTATCCAACAGGCTAGTTAAGCTAATGGGTATTTTTCAAACAAGAAACACATGAAGTCTCTAAGTATTTTAAAATTTCAAACATCCCCAGTTACAAATAAAGTACACATCAAATCTATTTGAAGTCATTGAAGTAGAGATATTCATTGAAAGACTCTGACATGAAGTAAGATACTGTCCAACAAGAAAAATTCTGTTGAAACTGTGGTCCTAAATGAATTAGAAAGTTTAGTTGAATTAAGTTCCAAAAGAATGTGAAGAAGGTCAAAATCAATTCATTTTGAGGTATTAAGGCAATAATTATGAACTAAAATGTAGACATTACAATTGTAGAATGCAAATCATTAACTTGACATAAAGCAAATTTATTTTATATATTATGGGTCTGTAAAAATGAAACAAAACTCTCTTTAAGAATCATATATGATAAATGTTCTGATTATACTGATATCTCAGCAACCATCACATGTTATAGGACATAATAACTTCACTGTTAACAAAACAAGATGCATTGACCTAGTACCCGTAAGATGGCTCAGTGAGCAAGATTGAAGACTAAAGTTTTAACCCTGGGACATAAATTTTTGGAACAAAGTGCAAACTCCAGCAAGCTGTCTTCTGAGTTGTACTCACGTTACATCTCACTAGAACACACATATTCACCCATATTGATGTGTATTTTACCAAGAATCCCAACAGTCATGATGCTTTTCTCTTTTTAAATATAATTTTATTCTTTGAGAATTTTATATAATATACTCATATGACCTACTTTTTTCTTCATTTTTAAATTAATTTTTTATTGGATATTTTACTTACATTTCACATGTTATCCCCCTTCCCCATTCTCCCCCACCCAGAAACTGCCTATTCTATCCCCCCTTCTCCTGCTTCTATGCGGATTTGCCCCACTCACCCACTCCCACCTCCTGGCCCTTGAATTCCCCCACACTGGGTCATCTAGCCTTCACTGGCTGAAGGACCTCCTCTCCCACCTATGCCCAACGAGGCCATCCTCCCCTACATATACAGCTGGGGCCATGGGTCCCTTGCTAGGTGTTCCCAGGCTGGTGGTTTAGACCCTGGGAGCTCTAGTTAGTTGGTATTGTTGCTCTCCCTCCATGGGGCCGCAAACACTTTCAGCTCCTTTAGTCTTCTCTCTAACTCCTCCATTGGGAACCCCATGATCAGTTGAATGGTTAGCTGTGAGCATCTGCCTCTGTATATGTCAGACTCTGGCCGACCTCTAAGGAGACAGCTATATCAGGCTCCTGTCAGCATGCACTTCCTGGCATCCACATCAGCATCTGCCTTTGGTAACTGCACATGGGATGGATACCCAGGTGGAGCAGTCTCCGGATGGCCCCTCCTTCAGTTTCTGTCCCACACTTTGTCTCCATATGCTCTCATGAGTATTTTATTACTCCTTTTAAGAAGGACCGAAGTGCCCACACTTTGGTCTTTCTTGGGCTGTATGTGGTCTGTGAGTTGAATCTTGTGTATTGTGAACTTTGGGGCAAATATCCACATATCAGTGAGTATATACCATGTGTTCTTTTCTGATTGGGTTACCTCACTCAGGATGATATTTTCTAGTTCCATCCATTTGCCTAAGAATTTCATGAGTTCATTATTTTTAATAGCTGAGTAATAGTCCATTGTGTAAATGTACCACATTTTCTGTATCCATTCCTCTGTTGAAGGACATCTGGGTTCTTTCCAGCTTCTGGCTATTATAAATAAGGTTGTTATGAACATAGTAGAGCATGTGTCTTTGTTATATGCTAGAGCATCTTCTGGGTATATGCCCAGGAATGATATAGCTGGGTCCTCAGGTAGTGTTATGACCAGTTTTCTGAGGAACCACCAGACTGATTTCCAGTATCAACTTGCAATCCCACCAACAATGGAGGAGTGTTTCTTTTTCTTCACATATTTACAGCATCTGCTATCACCTGAGTTTTTGATCTTAGCCATTCTAACTGGTGTGAGGTGGAATCTCAGGGTTGTTTTGATTTACATTTCCCTGATGACTAAGGATGTTGAACATTTCACCTACCCTACCATTTCTCTGCCCATCTGAATTTGTTTGCTCTATTTTTTCCCCATCATGTAGTTTTTGCTCGCCAAATACTTTTGATTGTTTGGCTGACCCTGGAATAAAGTCAACCTGTCAGGAATCATATATTTAAAGAAATGTACTCCTCTCAAAAGCAATAACCAGTGGACTACCTTCCCCTTCCACACTGGAATTGTTTTCTGGCTTGAGCTTGCACAAGTCTTCTGCATGTTATCACAACTGCTATGAATTGGTATGTTCAACTGCGTTGTTGTATCCAGGAAATAATATTTCTTGGTAGTCATTCATGGCTCCTCATGTTTACAGTCTTTTCAACCCTTCTTTTAGGTTATACATCTCAGAGCCTTTTCGGGAATGATGTGTCTGATTTAGGACTGTAGTTCTCCTAGTCTCTGCCGTCTCTCATTCTCAGTAGTGATCAGTAGTGAGTCTCTGGTTCAGTGCCCATCTACTGCAAGAAGGTCTCAGATGATGGTTAAGAGATGCACTATTTTGTGGATGATGGTTGAGAAAAGTACCAGTCTGTGGACATAGGAGTAAGGCATTGAGAGTCAGTTTAGTATATTAATGGATTTTCTCATTCTATTACCTAGCCATTAAACTGTATATCAATGACAAATATGGTCTTTATCTTATGGAGCTAATCAGAAAATGTTTGGTTAAACCCCAAATATTTGTGCCACTATTTAACCATGGGGTGTATTTTATAAGGCCAGCCTTTATTGTAGTTCTCAGTTTCACAACTAGGTAAAATTCATGATTAGTATTTTTACTTCTACTGTCCAGCACTATGAAACCTAGCCAATGCTGACAAGCTTGTACTTCAGGACCAGCTTCATGTTCTATGGCTTAAGTATCTGGAGTCTTCAGTAATTGAGTATTACCATCAAATTCTGGAGATAAACCAAGAACAATGGCAATAGTCTGTAATATGTAATATCTATAGGATCCCATTGGTCAACAGTTACAATAGAGGAAATTGATTTTTGGTTATTGATCTTTTATTTCCTAGCCCATTGTCTTGGTTTGGAGAAATTGAACACCTGTCAGGAGCAGCTCTGTTTAAACTCTTTCTCTGTGTGTATATGTTTAGAAATTTAGATAGCTTCTTTAGTAGTATGATTCAAATGGTCTTTTATCAAAGCCCTTTAGTTTGAAATCTAGAATAGAGATAACTAACATTTTAACTTTTTAAATTGGGTAGTTGCTAAGGATTGGTCCAGTACCTTATGCACTCTAGCAGAGTGCAACACCATTGACCTATATTTTCTACCATCAACAGTGTTTAATACTATTAAATTCTTTCCTCTTCATTATTTTTTTTCTCTACAGTGGGTAAAGAATAACATATCCTCAAGAGGCTTTATAGCCATACTTGCAGTAACATGAACAGTTTGAATATTCTTTTACTTAACATTTGATGTTTGCAAGAATTAAAATTTCATAATCTGCTATACTTAAGCCATAAGATTTTTGAGTTAAAATAGAAAGTTAATCAGTCTGAGATATGAACTTCATAAGTCTTTACCACTAAGACAGATGATCCTGCTGCATGTGTAATAGTTCTCCTAAATTAAAGTAATTCTCCAAAAAAGAATAGCTGCTTAGCTTCCTAGATATTAGAAAACTTTCTCAGATCACTCATCTGATGATGAAATGCATTCTGAATACCATTTATCCTCTTTACCCTAACTTGAACACACAGTCACATGGTATACAAACTCAAATGTCAAGGCAGAATTCTATATCTGGATTTACATACAAATGGTCTTTTATGTTCTTGTGTGATTCCCCAGTGTGTCATCTGGCAAGTCTAGGCTTGAGCTAAGTCCTTTCAGCTATCTGTGATCAACTGTCTTTCTGTAATATTCAAAATAATATTAGTACCTTATGAGAGGGATTAAGCATGCATATTTTTAGTCATGTGTTGCATTTAGAATCTTGACCAAGACTCTGACCATCAGAGTCTGATTATTAGAAAATTCAGAAATTATTAATGTATAATGTAAGTATTTAATGACTCATTTTCCATTTAATAATAAGAATAATTCCCTCTGAATGTTGAATCAATGACCAATAGAATTCAGTTTCTGTTCTTATAGAGTATACTTTCTACTTATATACGTTTTGATTTAAAGCCTTCATAATAGCAAGAATCTTTTTCCATATATGTTTAATTACCTCTTTTATTTATAATATAATCTTGTTTAAATTCATGGCCTCTTTTTTTTATCAAATATGGTACTTAACATATATATATATATATATATATATATATGTATGTATGTATATATACCCCCAAGTATAACTTTCTCATTCTGTGTAGGCTATTCTTATGTCAACTTGACATACAAGCTAGATCTATTTGAATAGAGGAAATCTTAATTAACAAAATACCTCCATAAGACCTGCTCTAAGCCATTTTCTTAGTTAGTGAATGGTCCAGCCCATTGTGAGTGGGTTGTTACATCCCCGTGATAGTGGTCTTGGGTTTTATAATAAAGTAGGCTAAGCAAGCCAAGAAGAGCAGGTTAATAAGCAGCATCCCTCAGTGGTCACTCCTGCCTTCATGTTCCTGTCCTTTTGGAGTTCCTGTTCTAACTTCCTTTGATGATGAACAGTGGTATTAAAATGTAAACCAAATAAACTCTTTCCTCCCTAACTTCCATTTTGGTCATGGTGTTTCATCATAGCAATAAAAATCCTAGGTAAAAATTTTTTATAACGTTACCCATATGTTTATTTTGAGGGCTGACCACAATGGATAGCTAGTATGGTCCTCTTCCTTGGATAAGACTAGTTTTCATTTTCAGTATTCCTTACTGTAGTTCTTTCTGTATGGTTGAGACCTTGTGTGCTTTCTCTAGCACCTATGTTAGTATGTTGACTGTTGTTCTTATTCAGGCCATGTTAAGGCACTCATATCAATTCAAATTAATGGTTGTAGTTCTGGCTTTACTAGGAAACACAGTCTCACAGCAAAATGTCTGTTTCACTTATTCTTATAAACTTTTTGCTTGTCTTCTGCAATGTTCCCTGAGCCTTGGGTGTATGAGTTGTTTTGAAGTTGCATCCATGGGAATGGGTCCCATAACTCAGCATTTTGATTGGTTGTGATTTCCTTTATTGGTCCCTGTCTGTTTCAAAGAGAATATTCCTTTATTAGAATTAAGGATTATACTTATCAATGAGTAATTAGAGTATATTTATAGATTATACTTCTTTAGGAAAATGGTGGTTATAGAATCTTCTCCAGGATTCATGATGTAGCTTGTCTGAAGTAGTTGGCTAGGTTTCTAGTACCAAGCATTTTTCCTCCATGATGACAAACATTCAGGGTTGCAGAAGATGTCATGCAAACGTCTAAGGGAGGAAATCAAACAAATGTCCTATCTAGCTATGACATCAGTGACCCTCAAAAATGACAGTCATGACAGAATAACCCTAAGAGTGCAATAGTGGCACTCTTAGTAGTAACCAACAGCAATTTAATTGGAATTAAGAACCACCAAATAAGAAGAAAAGCATCCAAGTACTTTTAACAACATCATTTCATTGTGAGCATTTACTTGTGGGGTGTCTTATTTTGGTTTTATGAACTCAAGTCAATCACATTTTTAGATCAGTTCTCTCATTCAAAATGCAAGAAAAATAGGTTTTGTTATATCTGACAAACAAGAATCGATATGATGTAAATTTGATTTTTCTGTGCTTTCTATGTTTGAGAACTCTTGTGAAACGTGTTGCAGGATATCTGATCACACTGTAAACCATGAAATTGTGTTATGTCGAGTTCTCTGACCTTAGGACATACCTTTAATCTTCTGGCTGGAATATAGACACCCCCCTCAGTACATACCTTTAATCCCAAACAATGCAGGTAAAATTAGTTTGTAGAAAGAAGCACCCACATTTTAAAGAAATGTCTAATTGAGTGGCAGAAAAGTAATGAACCAGAGAAAGATTTAACAAAATAGTATATGCTCACTTCTCACAAGAAAGGAAGGAAAGAGAACTTACTTAAGACAGATTAGTACAGAGAGTAAAAGAAGTTGAAGGCAGTTTTACTGGGGCAGTTTCATAGATATGAGTTTTAAAAAAAAGAGGACAAACTAGACACATGTGACTTCAGAATAACCCAGAGAATGAGAAGGACCCAAAAGATGAGAGCAGACTGCTAGAATCTGTTGGAGGTTAAGCAGAGAAAAATTTCAGAGACCTAGAGAGAAGCCAGATTGAATCAGTCAGCTTTCAGAAGAGTTTGAGCCAGAACAGCTGAGTTGACCAACCAGCTAGAGTTCAGAAAGAACTAGAAAGGATAAGCTTATTCACCACCAAGTCCCACAGGCTGAAAATGAATTTAGGCAGTAAGCCTTAAAGACAACAGTTACACAGGTGAATAAAGAAACTTTTGCAAACATGTTTAGGTATTTGTATATTTAATGTAAGTTAGATTAATTAAGGTCAGTATTTGCCATTTTCTCAAAGTATTAATCCTATCAATAAAATATAATGGTACTTGTAGCATCTTATTTATTAGCTGGTTAAATAAAACCCTCAAATTTAGATTTAAGGCATTTTGACATAGAGAAGATGGACTCTATAGAGAATTTTTAATCCATATTAATATTTGACATTTTTTAAATTGGATAATCATTCACTAGTAATGGACAGTATCCTCATTGCTATAACAGTTAGGCCTACTGACACCAAAATTCTACAGAAGTAGTAAATATATTCATAGAGCTAGGTCTCAGCTGTAGTCTTCTAGATACACCACGGAATTTGTACCTTTTTTATTAAATATCTTTGTAGTTGTGATAAAAAAGGTTTATGTTTGCCTGAAGTGAAATAGAAATGCATCTTCAGTGCTACATTTTGCTTCTTGTTTTATTCTCAGAACTAGCTATCATTTAAATGCAGAGTCTTCAGTTTTTTGCGGCAAAAACAGATTTATGTTATTAACTACATGCCTAGCAGCAGAATTCAGGGCACTAATTTTCTAAGTTTATATCTTTATATTGACTCAAAGTGAATATTTAAGTGGTTCTGGGAAAAATATTATATTTGAATATGAAGAACTTTTAAGAAGCATTTCTTTGATAGAGAATATTAGATGCATACAGTTTACAAATTAAGCCAGTACAGAGCCATGGAAAAACATGCCTGTGTACCAGAAGTGACTGTAATTTATTTAGGTTCTGCAAACAAAGAAGAATATCTGGGATAAATGAAGTTTCTCTCACTTCCCTTAATTTTCAGACGTTCTTTTTCTTAGAATGAAGTTGAAGATTTTATTGCTTGGGTTTCCTTTCCTACTTAAGATAGCTACTTGAGCAAAATTAATTATGATCACATAGTACAAAACATTAGGGAATAAATTTTGTAGAGAACTTAATGAGAAATCATAGATTTATCATCTGTTTTTGTTTCTTTGTCTTATCTTTCCACCAATCTGTAATGAAAATATAATTCACTGTCTCATTTGTATATTTATCATTTATCTGACAATCCATTCTCAACAATATAAATGAATATTTTGTTTTGGGGAGTTGTATCATTTCTATTATGATTTATTATAGTCTGTCTCTCTGATTTTTACTCCTTCATCACAACCAAGTATTGAAAAGAAATTTCTGAATGAATTATACTTCCTATTAACATATATTTGTGGTTTGTTAGTAACAAAGAAGATATAAATCAAGAGTTTAATAGTTTTAATATTAAGATAAACGAAAGAGTAGCCAGTTATTTCTTTTTTACTTTTTATTGATTTCTTGTGAATTTCCTATCATGTACCTCAATTACACTCATCTTCCCGTTCCTTCATAGCCACCCTGCGTTAGCAATCTCTCCCCAAAAGAAAATAAAGAATAACAAGCAAATAAAAATATAATCATGAAAGCTGTGATGTATCTTAGTGTGTCACATAATATATACTTTTGTCCACACTTTAAAATGTTCACTGTAATTATTGACCTGTTTTGTAGCCTCTTATTTCTGCTGCACTATCAATACTGGATCCTCACTGAGACTCCTCTCAGATATCCTACTGCTTCTCTATGCCATGGAGATCCTGCAGCTTTGAATCTGCAGAACTGGCACCGTCACACATTCCAGTTTTTCGTAGATGGGGTAGATATTGCAGTGGACCAACTCAAAGACCTAGATCTGGGTCTGGGTGGCTGCTGAGTTGGTCTGCATGCCAACTTTCCCTCACACGCGCCACCAGGGGGAGCTGTCCAACACTGCAGCTAGCTCACCCAATGCCTCAGCCAACGTGGGGCCATCTCTCCTGCCCTCTGGGCTGGCTCACTTGCACCCACACCACCAAAGGCTGCTTTACTTTACTTCCCAGAGGAAGTGCAGGCCAATTCTCTCAAGTTCTGCAGCTGACAAGGGGTGGAGCCAGCTCCGCTGCTCTCATGACCTTGGGGCCAGCTCTCCAACACTCACATACTCAGAGCACAGCCAATTATTTTCAATGTACAGAGAAATCAGAAGAAAGTAAACAAATTTGATGGTGAATATAGTATGTACTGTAAGTACTATTTACTTAGGAGACAAAGGTACAACCAAAACTCTTATTTCTAGCTACTTCATTCTTCAGTGCCATTAAACTTCTTTCTTCTGTTCCCTATATTTGCATATCTAATATCAAATATATATTTTATTTGTAGGATATATGGTTATTTTTGTGCTTTCTATTTAATGGTATTTTTAAATTATTATTTATAGTTATCCAAGGAGCCATTTTCATGCATGTACATAGCATACTTTGGGCTTAGCAGCAATTTTTATTGATTGCTCGCTCTTTTTAATCTAGTCATCATTGTAGCTCTTTTGGGTCTTGATGAATCTGTGGTGTCATTTCCCTTCAGTTGATATACTATTGGGCAGTATGCTTTATAGACAATGGTATTTATGACTTCCCTTAGAAAATATTAATTTTTCTAACTAGCATTCCACTAGTAAATTCTATTTTCAAAATTGACTATCTGCTTTTGTCTTAACATTAAATTTTATATCTTGCTTAACATTTATATTTCTGTTCAGCTCTAAAGATTTCAAAATGAAAAGCATAGATTTGAGTAATTTATGTTAGTACTTTGAATGTGTAGGTCAACTTCCCTGTATATTATCAGAACAGTCTTTTCCTAGAAAGGCCACTTGATTGCCTTATTCTATTCTCTGAGGAAAGAAAGCAATTTGAATCGTTAGCGACTCCCAGTTGCTTTGGGAATTATTTTTTCTTGTTCTAGGCTTCTATGCCTAAAAAGGAATTCAGCTTTTTTGGCCTACTTTATTCAGCTTGTTATGGAAAAAACATCACATGTGGGTGTGAATTTTTTAAAGGAACCTCCAGGTATAAGTGGACTAAGGATTGTTCAAAGTTTTGTATAATTTCCATCACTTCTAGCAAATACAGACTTCAAATGGCACTGTGGAGAGATGATTAGTGGAGAAATGTTACTACATGAATGAAGGCTTTAATATAAACATGCATATTCTGGATAAATTTAACCCTGTGCTGTATGCATGTAGCAGATAAAATGGCTTATCCCTACTTAATTAAAGAACATAACTGGTTTTTCTCTAGTGAAACATTTATATATACACGAACTAGGTAATAGTAGAAAAACGCTGGCTGAAAATAATGAAAACTTTTACTAATTCTGCTGTTAAGCTGGTCAGTACTGTCACAGGCTTACTTTTATGCAATCAGTACTGAAATAAAACACTTTTATTTCTCCATGCTGTGCTTGCATATTTGTTCTAATTGTGTAAACTTAATATTTTATTAAATCTTTAACAATGTCATTAGAACATGTTTTGATCGTATTTACCTCCCCCCATTTTTTCCAGAGGACTAACAATGTAAAAGCAAGAGTTCACTTAAATATAATATAACTAGAATCTCAGCAAAATAATGCAAGCCTTGAATTCTTACGCAGAGGGGAATGTCCTCAAGCTGCCTCTTTTCTTATATCCTAAATGAATAGAAAAACAATTTCTTTTTGTCATATGACAGTTTCATCATTGGATGTTTATCGTTTGGATTGAGAAATATGTAATTGACATATGATGAATGAAAGTTTCTTTCCCCAACTTTGCCGATGAAAATGTTGGTTGAAACAGTTTAGTTGTAAAGATCTGTGCAACTGTTATATCCATGTTGGATATAATAAGATGCAGTTGGTGTTTCCACAGGAAAACAAATGAGAATATGTGGAAGGAAATTTACCAAATTCATGGATCTCAGAGAGCAAGTCATCTACCACTGGTAAAAGAGAAGAGAAGAGACGAGAGGAGGGGAGGGGAGGGGAGGGGAGGGGAGGGGAGGGGAGGGGAGGGGAGGGTTCCCTTTCTGGGTTCCCTGAGGGACAAGCCTGACTGCATAGGGATTGATGTCAAAAGTATCCCCTCTCCAGGAAAAAGACATCGGGATGGGTATGGCCCTCATGCCTCACTGGACAACAACAGGGGACTGGAGCCATTACAAGGTCCCCTTCAAATACTGGAGGTCAGGCCTCTATCCCCGCCTTGGCAAGTTTAGAATTGCCACAGCCCTTCTATTCTTAGAGAAGGGAGGAGATGTCAGGGGCAGCCCTGCTTACACACTGTAGGCCTAAAATCAGCCATAGGCCTAAAATCAGCAGTGGACCTGTCATACATGTATACTAACACCAAGTCTTGAGTCTCAGTGGAAGAACATTGAAACAGATGGCTATAAGCTAATGTCAACGGGCAGCTTTTGTGGAAATGTATAAGCCTGAGTGGTCATGGACCTTGTAAATAGATAGCCTTGGCAGACAATACCAACTTAGATGGGGACAAGCGAGTCATAGGCAGAGTCATGGTGACTTGTCCCCTGAACCTTCACCCAGCCGATACCCGATTCTAAAGATATCTGTATTCCCCCTGTGCACCCAGACTCCAGTGTCATTCCCTTCCCCACGTCCTGCCTTTCTGTGTTTATACCCCTGTGTGAATTAATTATGATTTGAGAAAAATTAAAAAATAAAAAAAAAAGAATGAAAAAAAGTGTTTTCTTTGCCTGATATAAATGTTGTCTCTGAAATATAAGGCTGAATAAGTTCATCCTTTCTAGTTCTTTCTGAACTCTGGCTGGCTGGTTCAAGTCAGCTGTTCTGGCACAAACTCCTCACCATGCTGACTGATGCAATCTGGCTTCACTTAGCTTCTCACTGAATTGCTCAACTTGGCCTCAAACTAATTCTGGCAATGTGTTCTAATCTTCTGGCTCTGTCTTATTCTCTGGCTTGAACTATCTCTGCTGACTGGCACTGAACTGCATAAACTCAACTCTACTATATGGCACTGATTCTCCTGACTCCCCACTAACTCTTCTAACTCTACTCCACTCAGCTGAATTTACTGAACAAAACTGACTCCCTCTCCCTGCATTGTTCTCAATAGATTCCTGTGCTATTCTCATGAAGTTGGATGTATCCCATCTCTGACTTGTTCTATCAAATATTTCTCTGTACTTTGTCTGCCCCTATATTAGATTTCATTTTCAAATATGATTGCTTCCTTCTACAAATTAATTTTACCTTAAGGGTATATATTATGGGTGGTCTATATTCCAGCCATAGTGATTAAAGGTATATGGTACCTTGCCAGAGCAACCATGTTACTGGATTAAAATTTTTCTACAAATATTCTTGAAAGTGTGGGTAAATTTATAATTAGATTTTATTTATTTCTTATGGAAGGCATGCAATGATTGCTCATACTACATAACTAATTTTCCCATAGTGTAGTAATTTGTTCCCAAATGAAAGTAGTTGACCATCTATACTTGCAATAATTTCAGACTCTATCTCTTTAGGTTAAAATATCAACATGTTCATCAGTCAACTCCTAAAATATAGAGATAATATATCTAAATGCTTCATAACTGCATCTTGTATGGGAGAATACTGTATGATATTACCATATTCATGTAAATATATTCTATGTTTGATCTATTTGAGGTGAACTAGGTAGGTCATATACCCTAGGAGAAAACTTAGTGCTATTATTCTACTAGATGGTAACAGTACAAAACTGATTTCTAATAGCATATATATATATATATATATATATATATATATATATGCACATATATTAATACAGCTCTTAACTGTCACCAGAGATGCTTCTCTTTGTAGTAGATGATGATTAAAACAAACACCTACAATAGGAAAAGGAGACTATAGATGCTTAGACATAAATGCGACATCCATATAAAAATATCCTTCTCTCAATGCCCAGTGAGTATTGTACAATAGAGGCAGGAGAAAAGAGACTTCTCTGTACACAGTAGGGTAGCTACACTTATGAACTCAGTAACTGTAACAGCATACACAATCACAAAAGCTCAAGCTAGACTTAATCCCAGAGTGAAGAGAGAAGTTAGACATGAAGATTTTTCCTATCTGATGAACTATTATTGTCAATTTATAAATACTGAAAACTGGAGTCAGTTTTCTTAAGTGTTGAAGGTTATGCAGGTGATTGTGATCTGTGCTGCTGCCTGAAGCCATGTTGATGTCCTTGGGCTGTGATGTCACCAGGAAGCAGATGAGACACACAGATGTTAGTAGCCTGTGCTGCCACCTTGGTCCTGCTGCAGCCTGGGTCCATGTGATATCTGCGGTCCATATTAACACCAAAGGCCATGTGGAAGTCCATGGTCTGTGTTTTTGCCTAGAGTCGTGTTGATGTCCATGGGCTGGGCTGCCACTGGAAACCATGCTGAAGTCTGTGGTATATGCTGACACCAGAGGCTAGATGAGTGTCCATAGTCTATGCTGTTGCTAGATATCATGTAGAAGTCCATGCTCCATGCTTCTACTGATTATAAAGGACAAGGAAGCTTCTTCTGCAATGGTATTGATGACTGTAAACTCAGAGTAGAGAGAGAGAGAGACATAGAAGGCTTCTGTGACAAATCCTATCTTTTTCCTTCTAACCCCCAAAAAGTAACAACCTAGACAGGAAGCCATTAAAGTGGACTCTTAAATAGTGTGATGAGGATGCCAAAGTGTCTCTCTCCAAAACAGATGTCTCCTAGTGGGGAAGAGAGTGGGAAAGGACTCACTTTTTTTAAGGAGTTTAACCAGGCTCCAGGGACTATATGAATGATTCAAATTGTACAGTTTCAATCTTTTCTTGGGAGAAGGCCCAAGGGATTGGGGGGACAAGCATGGTAGATGCGGCAAGAAAGGGTAATTGGGGTACATTATGTTAACCTCCCAAATAATCAATAAATATATAATGTTCATATACATATAAAATTATATATATAATTATATATTATATATATAATTATATATATATATATATATATATATATATATATATATATATATATATAGAGAGAGAGAGAGAGAGAGAGAGAGAGAGAGAGAAAGAGAGAGTGTTGTCTTTGTTAAGTTGACCATGCTTCAGTCAAAGGCCACACATCCAAGTATATCAGACAGGACAGTTTGGAAGTGATGGGTTAAAAAAAATACAGAATTTAAAAGAGTAGGAAATGGTAGAGGGAGACTAGACACATGTTGAGGAGGGAATAAATATGATCAAAGTACCTTATATACATTTCTCAAATTACTAATATTAGAGATAAAACATTATCTGATTCAATGGAAAAAATAAATGTGAATTTTTCAAACACAGTGAATCAATATGTGTAAGATAGCACATGATTTTACATATTGATTTCAGAAACCTTATAAAAAAGTGCTTTATCTATCTTTATTAAAAAATGTGAAATTGGAATTGACTTAGGTACCAGAACACACCAAAGAGGTCTACTGCTAAATTTTATCTTCAACAATAGATAGTCTAGATATACAAGATACATTTAGTATTCAATGTCAGTAGATGCAAATTTTATTTCATATTTTAGGTATATCTCTTTTGAAAAGATTGAATTATGATTATTGTATAGTTGAATGACCTAAGAGTTATAGTTTTCAAGTATTAAAATAATTGTGGCCTCTGAAAATTGTAGACCTAAAGTTAACTAGCAATTGAGTATGAGGAGCACATATATCTTGTTTCTGAATAGTTTTCAATAAAAAAAATCATTATTTAAATAAATCTTCTAACATGTCATTTTATTACTACATGAAGGTAACTTCATAATAACCTGTGTGTCTAGGAACATATTCAAAGCAGTTCAAATCCTTATTACTACGAGGAAGGATGAGGCAGTCTCCAGGTTGCCAGTCGTGTCACCTACTCACAATTCTCTACTGAGTGCCACAAAGGACTTCCCACATAAGCTTATCCTAGCCTCAGTGGAAAGCTTTGGATCTGTGGACTAGCAAAGCCATTGTGTGTTTAAAGCTTGTGAGCACTTTTGTGGGAGAATGGATGATAAGAATGCAGAGGATGGACCCCTATCTTGTCATCCTGAGGAAAGTTTGAAAATCACACAAAGACATTATTGGGACTTTACATGTTTTAAGTTAAGAAAATGTGGTTCTGCTTACCTGGAGCTGAAGAATCAGCTGTGAATAAAAAGAGACCAGAATCATTAAAGTAAAATCTTGGCTTTGCTGGGATTATTGATACTAGTCAGCTAGAGCTAAGAAATTAGTAGTGATTAAGAGGAGAAGGGCATCATTGAGTTGAAATCTTCTAAGAAGTGTTTCCTCAGGATCAACATATAGAAGCTGTGTTGAAGAAGTGGCAAGGATTGTACCTCTTCCTAACAGATGAACTTGGAAGTGGAATACTCCAAAGTATGGATGGTACTAGTTTCAAAGGTATGAAGTGGTCATGGAGAACATTTAAAGCTTAGGCCTGTGTTGCACAGCTGGAGTCCCTGAAGAGAGTCCATGAGAGGCTATTGAAGGTGAAGACAAGTTGAAACAAGATACACCAGCACTGTGGAGAGGGCAGTGCCATGGGTTGACCACAAAGAGCAGCAGAAGTGGTGGAGTGAAGCCAAGCTGGATTTACTGCAGAGGCATGAGTCAGAGAAGTGACCAAAATTTTTTCAGGAGACCAAGAAGATCATGAGTGGATCCCAGAGATATTGGATATTGAATATTAACAATGTTGGAGTTTTATTTTGTTTTCTTTAGATTGTGACTCTGCCCTGGTTATTCCCTCTTGAAATAACAAAGTATTTAGTTTTATAGGAGCCTACAGCTGAGAACATACGGTTGAGAGACTTTGGATTTTAAAAGATTTTTTTTAATTTAAAAAGAGATTGAAATTTTAAAGTATTTAACTTTAATACACTGTAGGACTTTGAAGTTTGAAAGTATTTTATATTGTAAAATCAATTAATGTGTAATCTTAGGGATCAACAAGAAGGGAAACATTGTAGATTAACAGTGATGTGTTTTTGTGTCAAGTTCATCAAGGGTCAATTGTGCTTTATAGTTTTATATCAAGTTGACACAAGCTTAAATCATCTAAGAGGAGGGATCTCAATTAAGAAATTGCTTCCATAAGATTGAGCTGATGAGAGCCTATAAGACATTTTCTACATTAGTGATTGATCAGAGAGTGCACAGCCTGCTGTGGGTGGTTTTATCCCTGGGCTTGTGGTCTTAGATTCTATAAAGCTGAGCAAGCCATTAAACATCACTCCTTCATGGCATCTACATCAGCTCCAACTCTAGGTTTCTACCTTGATTGAATTCCTGTCCTGATTGCCTTGGATAATGAATTCTTGTATGGAAATGTAACAGAAATGAACCCTTTCCTGCCAAAGTTGTTTATGGTCATGGTGTTTGATCACAGCGATAGTAACTCTAACAGATAGCACCAAGTTCAGTACAAAATGAACTTGCTCTCATGAAGGCAGAGAAATTATCTGTGGCCACTTTTTTCTCTTTTATTCACCATTCCTCAGTGACATCTGTAGATTATTCAAAATGTTGGTGCTGGCATAATGATAGTCGAGTTGGGTATTTGACTGGTGGCCTTTTTGTTCAATATCTGTTGATTACAGAATCAAGCTAAACTGTCCTCCACTGGCTCGGCCTGCTTTCTTGTAGAAAAAAAGTACCATCAGCATACAATTGAATGGGCCCTCGCCTATCAATCACTAATTAAGAGAGCACTCTACATCCTGATCTTTTGGAGCCATTTTCCAAATTAAAATTCCCTCCATTCCAATGACTACAGCTTGTATAAAGTTGACAGATAGCTAGCCAGTCAGAGGATATCCCTCTCTATCTCAGAATGACCAAAGAAGCATTTAATTTCATACTGATTAATACATCTCACTTTGTGACAAATTACAATATAGAAACCACTGAGCACTTTTAATGGATCTGATGATTTTGATCAGATAATATATGCTACTTTAAATTCTTTTAGTCAGTCAAAAATATTTTTTTTATTTTTATTTGGTTTATATGATTGTGTCTCTGTATACATGTATGCACTAGAATTCAGATGCTCATGGAAGCCCGGAAAGGGTGTCAGGTCACCAAGATATTGAGTTAGAGGTGTTTAGGAGCTGTCTGATGTGTATAATGGGAACTAATTGTGGGTCCTTTCCAAGAGCAGTGGATGTCCTTGCTATGTTATGTCTCCATCTCTCTCCCCAGAGTAGTCACAACTCTTTTAGATAACTTTAAAGACATATCTGCCCTAAAGCAATCCTATAAGCCGGTCATATCGCCTATTCTATTTTACAGTTGAGCAAACCGAGGATGTTAAAACTAATTTGTCCATGTGATTAATGAAAAAGGAAACATCCCAGAAGAGTAGGTTCCATACTCTCAACCAAAGGCCCATGGTTAAAATGCTGCTTTGTTGTTTTTGGACAGTTGAGTTATATTGGTTCAACTCATTTTTCTTTTGCTAAAACACTCTTAAAGCAATTATGTCTCTTAACTGCTGTGCTTTTATGACCATTTCGTTCTTTTCCTTTTGTAGTGGGATGCCATTACTGAAATGGATGAACACAACAGGCCCATACATACATACCAGGTATGTAATGTCATGGAACCAAACCAGAACAACTGGCTTCGTACTAACTGGATCTCTCGTGACGCTGCACAGAAAATTTATGTGGAAATGAAGTTCACTCTGAGGGATTGTAACAGCATTCCGTGGGTCTTGGGAACTTGTAAAGAAACGTTTAATCTGTATTATATAGAATCCGATGAATCCCATGGGACGAAATTCAAGCCAAGCCAATATATAAAGATCGACACAATTGCTGCTGATGAGAGTTTTACTCAGATGGATTTGGGTGATCGCATCCTTAAGCTCAACACTGAAATCCGTGAGGTCGGGCCTATAGAAAGGAAAGGATTTTATTTGGCTTTTCAAGATATTGGAGCATGCATTGCTCTGGTGTCAGTCCGTGTTTTCTACAAAAAATGCCCCTTCACTGTGCGGAACTTGGCTATGTTTCCTGATACCATCCCAAGGGTGGATTCTTCCTCTTTGGTTGAAGTGCGGGGTTCATGTGTGAAGAGTGCTGAGGAGAGAGATACACCTAAACTCTATTGTGGAGCTGATGGAGATTGGCTTGTTCCTCTTGGAAGGTGTATCTGCAGTACAGGCTATGAAGAAATCGAGGGTTCTTGCCATGGTAAGATGCAAAATTTAAATAATTTATCTTGTATTTTAAATTGCTTCTTAAAAACTCGAGAATGCGGATTGTGCTTCCTCATTGTGTGTTGTCGAAGAAATTTATTTCTATTAACTATAAGAAAATGTTTCATATGTTGGTTATTCTTTAATACGGAAAACATATATTCTTTTCAATTGAAACCTATGATTTCTTGGATTTATATCATTTTTATAGAGGAAAACAATTCCAAGCTCTTTGGATTATTGACCTTTGGTAGTACTAAGTAAAAGCTTCATCTAAGTTAGATATTTAGTTTCAGTAAGGATTTTTGTAAATTGTAATTGTTAAGAAGTAATAACATTGCAAAATGCAATTTAAATTTAAAATTTTTACTTTCTTATGATAATATGAAATAACTGTAAGGATGATTTTTTTTCTTTCATATGAATCATCTTATGGAGCCTATATTTAGAGGGAGCTTGAGACAGGGTTTCTCTGTATAGCCCTGGCTGCCCTGGAACTCACTCTGTAGACCAGGCTGGCTTCAAACTCATAGAGATCCATGTGCCTCTGCCTTCCAAGTGCTGGGATTAAAGGCATACACCACCAACACCCAGCCTATAGAGACCTATTGATCAAATAAAAATATTCATTTAACATTGTACTTAGCTTTCATAAAGAACATCTATTTAATTGCATTTAAATTGAAATTTCATATAATATAGTATAGAAATAAAGGGTTCTTGTATTTAGTGGTGTGCTACGTATGTTCTACTCTCCATGATAAGTTATTCATAAAATTTTTTCTATTGACCTCTATACTTATATTGCATTCATAGTTGTTTAAAAACAAGAAAGATTGAAAGGAAAAAAGTTTCTCTTATATATGTATATGTAAATATATCCATATGTATATCAATAGCTATGTGCATATATATATATATATATATATATATATATATATATATATTAAAGTGAATGTTCACAGGTTCAATCTGTAAGACACAAAGGTTGTTGCTTGCTTTTTAATTATTGCAACGTTCACTAGAGAATTAAGTATTGATCATGTTTATTATTGGAAAATATTAGTGGTGACTTGAGAAATCTTGTGTCTTTTGCATGAAGCATGAAAGAGTGTCTATAATTTAATCACAAGGATATTTTATTCAAATTAATATAACAGAATTATCTTAATGATGTTATTTCACTTACTTCAAATTTTATAAATGATCCTTGAGTTGGGGCACTATAAATTTCTTTTTATTTTCCCTCAGAAAATGATGTACATGGATATTAATTCGTATAAATAACTATTCAAAAATTTGGGGGATGCAAAAGAGCTCTGGATAAATATTTTACATCTAGGATTCTACATATTTTTAACTTAACATGCTTTTTATATGACATTTCACTTTTATAGATAACATACACTTCATGCATTACTTAGCAAAGCTGGTTTAAATAAATGATAAATAGCATCAATTTATTTTGAGATTACATATCTGTGTTTAGTGTTGAAGGCTTTAGTATCCTTCAACTGGTTGTAGATACAAGAGGGGCTGTGTACTGTACAAACACTCATCAGTTCTAATAATGGATGGAAAAGTGAGAAGAATTAACCTTGGATTTTATATTCACACATCCCTAACTTCAAAAATCACTTGAAATATGCATAGAGTATTAGTCATAATCAATACCAAGTCCATGTAAAATTTCTAAATATATATATGGTTCCAATTTTAAATGATAGTTATTTTCAAACAAGTGTGAAACATGGTAGATGTAAAGAAATACATAATGATATGCTTTCCTTTTTAAGCTTGTATTTGCTCGGCACTTTCTTATTGTTCCATTCCTTACTGCTATAAGAAGTCATATTATTGTTTCTATTGTCTAACAACAGTATATATCACAGTCATACTTCTGAATATTTCATAGTAAGCAGCAATTTTTCAAATGTATATGAATAAACTTGTTCATAAACTCATATTAATAAGATGCATACCTCAAATTATAGCTTGACTATACATCTGGGGAGGGAAATAGAAATGCTTTTCCTAGATGTGTTCATTCACTTTGTAGGTCTCTAGTTTACTTTGATAAAATAATCATTTGAAAATGTTATTTGTTATTTTTGAATATATATTCTCTTAGTCACTCTACTTTGTGATTATATATATATATATTTCTTTGCGACAAAGCAACACAAAACACATTAGCTGGATACATCATTGACTTAGTTTATTGCTATAGCTGATACTCTTTAGATAGAAAAAGCAGAGTTCCTAATGCAACCACATGGGTGCTTGACCAGAGTTGGAGTGTTTAAGGCAAGCTTTCCTTCTCAGTACTATTCTCTAGGTGGCCTCCAAAGACTTTAGGAGTTAGCTAACATTTTTCTACAGCTTAGGAAAAGCAAACAAAAAGGAAAGAAGGTAAAAGGTTAAAAGGTGTTCATGTTTCATTGGTTTCACACTTCAGAGAGGACATGTGAAGGAATAAATGGATGGTACTCTATTGCAAGAGTGCCACTACTGTGCACCTCACTCCAGGCTCTGTTGCCTTCTTGGCTAATGTCCTTCCTTCATGCACAAATCCATGCTCCCATTTTATGGCATCATGCTGACATCCAACACAGTTTCATTGAAACCTAAGACAGATGAAAGTGGCCATATTTGAAGTTCCCTCAATTTGAAAATTATATGTATTTTCAGATTTTGTTTTTCACATGCAAAACTCATGAAGTTGAATACTTAAAAGTCTTTAAGATTTTAAAAGGTAGAAAGTGAACATTAGTCTATTCTGATTATAAATTCATCTATATGTCAGCATGCCAGAGATTAAAGACTGATGTTATTCTCACTATAATCCAGCTCTGTGACACCTTATTGAATCCAGCCACTAAGACCCAAAGCTCCAGACTCTGAGTCAATCTCTTCTAATACTAGCCAGTTTTACAGCTCTGCTAAGCTTTCCTGATTTGATCAACCATAAGAAATGCTTCTTCTCTCCACGAAATCAGCAAAGACTATCCTCATGGACCAATCTTCAGTTTGTTCCATGAATTGAATTTTCTTGAGACCTACACCAATTTTCTTGCTGCTTTCCAATATTCTACTACATCTCCTGTTACCCCATCCTGTGTCCACAATCCATTGAATTACAAAGTAAACTGGTTATTGTTTATTGTCAACTTAATCTAACATAGATTAACTTTGAATCAGGAACCTCATTGAAGGAATCTCAGCAATTAACCTGGGTCCACTGCTATAGCACACTGTAATTATTGTTAATTGATATATGAGGTTTCAGCACACTGTAGAAGCACCATCCCTTGGCAGAAGGCATAATCTGTATAAGAAAGCTCACTGACCAAGCCTGCAATCACTGTCCTTTCACAGGTTCTGTTTGAGTTTCTACTATGATTTCTCTTAGCCATGCAGTGGACCTTGGAAGTAAAAGTCAAATAATCCCTTCCCTCCTTTCAGTTAACTTTTATAAGAATGGTTTATCAAAGCAACAAAAAACCAAACTGGGACACAAAGAAAATGTTATTATAGTTTTTACTTGACGTCATGGCAGCCCCTTATATTTTCTAAATGTTTTAGTCCGTAGGTTAAAAGTGACAATTCACTCCAGCATTCAAAGGACCTCACGATCTGGCCTTCTTTTCCTTTTAAACCTTGACAAATTCTACCTGCTGTTCTGGCTCATTGTTTTTGAACAATGTGAGTGTTCCTCTGTCTCTCAATGTTTTCCATCCTATACCTAACAGCTGGGTTCCTTTATTGGTTGTATTTTTCAATCATGAAATTTCATTAATCTTTCCTGATCAAGCATAATTGTTCGTATATGCCGGTTTTCACAGATTTACCCTCCTTTCTTTCTTTTGTGCTATAGTTTGTAACCATTATGCATTTGTATGGTTCATCAGGGCTTTAGAAAAAAGACCTGTATTTAAAAATCGCCTGTGAAATATAAGTGTAAGAAAGGGATTTCTGTGAGTGATCCTAAGGTTGTGAGAAAGGAATTCACTAAGACCAAAGACTATCCATATGCTTAAATGTTCCTTCTCATTATATCTCAGTGCTCTTGATCTGAATGTATTTGGAAAATACTGGTATCCTTTGTTTTACCATTGAGAGGGTGAAATTATTGGGAAAAACACTTTTTCAATGATCACAAAAGAGTACCTACCATTATTTTGAGAATGGGAGCTCAAGTCTTCCTCCTCTTGGACTTTGAGAGACAGTCTCTGTTTTCAAACTTTGCTTGAACAAACAAATTGGGGTCTCACTTGGAGAAAACATGAAATAAGATAACTTATAGTACTTCCATATGTGTGTCTCAATAGGGGACTCAGGGTCCCTCTTGCACATTTTTGGTCCTTGTGAATAATTTAAGAATGGCTTGGATGAAGGAGGAATGGATCTGGGGGAGGGAATGGGAGGTGAAGGGGAGGAACTTGGAGGAAAGGAGGGAGGGGAACTGCAGTGGGGATGTAATATGTGAGAGAAGAATAAATGTAAAAGGAAAAAGAATGGACTTGGAATAAAACTTTACACAAAAAATGGAGTTTGGGAGCCTAAACAACAGTCCATGCAAGCTTGAACTCTTAGTAACTGCCAAGAGGAAGGAGGTAGAAGGGCAAACATTAGCTTATTGTGTGTGTTAATGTCAAGAAAAGAGACAGTCACAGCAATGGAAGCCTCTAAGCAATTGTATGGGTGGGGGTAGTGTTGGGGAGCGTCATCCCAGAATCTATAAGGGTTAGCAGGTTTTAGAGTCTGCCTGTTGTCCAAGGATGAGAAATAGAAAGGAGAAGAAATACGTGTTTTGCTTTCTGAGCTCTCATTCAGGGCCTTAGTTAGGGTCACTGTTGCTATGATGAAACACCATGACCAAAAGCATCTGGAGCAGGAAATGGTTTATGGAACTTTGAGCAAATGCTGTGAGGGAAGGAATTCATGTAGGGTAGCTACCTGGGGGCAGGGGATAATACAAAGCCCATGGAGGGGTGATTTTACTGGCTTGCTAGTGAAAATGTCTTAAACTTGATCTTATGGAGGCAAGTTTTCAGATTAGGTTCCCTTCTCTCAGATGATTCTAGCTGGCATAAATCTGCCCAGTATATGCAGAAAGCAGAATATCCTAATGGTGATTCAGGAAGCAACTGTGATTTATGAGTCTTCTGGGAGCTCTGGTCTGTAGATTCTTGTGTCATCAAGATTATGTATTCTTTTTTTTCTTTTCTTTTTCTTTTCTGGTAGTGGTGGTGGTGGTGCTACTGCTTCTCCTCCTCCTCCTCCTCCTCCTCCTCCTCCTTCTTCTTCTTCTTCTCCTCCTCTTCCTCCTTCTTCCTCTTCCTCCTCCTCTTCTTCTTTCTTCTTTCTCTGTATCTATCTCTGTTTCTCTATCTCCCTGTCTCTCTGTGTCTATCTCTCCACCCTCTCTCTCCCTCCCTCTTCCTCTCTCCTTCTTTCTCCCTTCCTCTCCCTCTCCTCCTCAACCTCCCTCTTCTTCTCCCCCCTCCCTCCTTCCCTAATCCCCCCTCTCCTGTTTTCAGGTGTGTCTTATTCATTTTCTGTCTTCTAGTTTTAGACTCTTTCTTTAGATACAAAATACAGTTCATTCCTCTATCTCCAGAGGTCTCAGTCCTTGTCTGAGCAATGGAAGATCCTATTGTCTCCTTCTTAAGTGTATTTTCAGACACTGACTAAGCTAATTGTGAAAGAGGTTGCTGCATACCAACCATGATATCTGTGTCAAAGGATATGACCATGCTAGTATTTATGTGCCTCAGAAGGGTCTATTGACATGGGAGACATATTTAATAAATAGGTAGATAGGTAGGTAGATAGATAGGTAGATAGATAGATAGATAGATAGATAGATAGATAGATAGATAGACAGACAGATAGATAGATAGATGTAGATATAGTAGATATCATAAAATATGGTAGAGGCCTTGGATAATCCAAGTTGTACATAGTTGACAGATATCCATAGGTCCTATGCAGCTGACTTTAAGTGGCCCACTTTGTTCCTTTACTTTCTTCCACACCAATACTATACCAGTCAAAATCACACTTTCAAAATCTGCTAGATGATGCATATCTACCTGCATTTACATAATTCATTAGTGAGTTCCAGGATAGCCAGGACTACACAGACAAATTTTGTCTAAAAGAAAAATGTTTTAGCTTCAAGGTGGTGGCACCCATTCTTAATCCCAGCACTCATAAGGCAGAGGCAGATCTCTGTGAGTTCAAGGTCACCCTAGTCTACACAGAAAAACCCTGTCAAAAAAATTAAAATAAAAAAAAAACAAAAGAAAGAAAGAAAAAGAGAAAGAAAGAAAGAAAAGAAGGAAGGATTCTAAAAGGTGGATTATTGAGTTGTGAATTTCCTATTCCTTTCCCATGATACTGTTAACATAGACATATACACAAATTCAAGGAAAAAAAATAAGAGCTTCAGTGTGATGCTTGCTGTGTTATTACAATAAACAGAAATAATGTTTTAAGCAATTATGATAAAATTTGAAACCAAAATGCAAATACTTCAAATTACTCTATGCATAACAAATCAGCTTTTTTTCTTAAATACCACCTTGTTTTTCATATCCATTTGAACATTTCCCTAATTGAAACTGTCATACTAGTATACAGTTACAGACATAATTTTAATTGTTTTAATTTATTCTACTTAATGTCATTATTTCCAAGGGTCTGAATAAAACATTGTTGATTTTTAAAGTGCTCATTCACATCAAATTGCTTTTTACTTCATCTCTCTAAGACTATTATAACTGCATAAGAAATAACTGAGATCAATTAGCATGCAAATTTGAATGCAAGTTTTGCTCTGTTTTGTGTTCTGAAGTGACATGAATCCCCAATAAACTCGTCCTGAACATTAATTTAGGATAAACCTTATTAACATAAGATGTTAGTGTTGAATTGTACACCTGCTGCAAGAAGAAAGGCCTGGAGGTCTCTCATGATATAATTCAACAAATTCGATTTGAGAGTAGAGATAAGATTTCTGAAATGAGATTCTTTTCACATTTGTTATGTTATACTATGTGCTGTTATTTTTTTTTCAGTTAGCATGCACAGTATTAAGTGTCATGATGCACTTCCTAGGGAAGTGTGCCTTACTTTTAGGAAGATTACTTTCCCACTTGTCTCCCCATCTCCTTAATGCTATCCTGCACCCCCTTTTAGCCTCTACGCAGTCTTTCTGGTCCCATGTCACGTATATACTTTTTCTTCCATATTCTTCCAGAGTATATCTTTTTAACCCTCTCTTGGTCGCCTTTCTAGTATTTTAGAGTCTACTCACATTTACACCCACTTAAGCACATAGGTGTCCATTGACAAGCTAAGATCCACTTCTGAGTCTGCTCTGCCTCTCTCAATTACTTCTCTCTGCCACCCATTTCCAAAGATTTTCATCATTTCATTTTGGGCTGAGCTTAATAAAATCCCATTTTGTATAAGTTACTCAAATGTGCTGTATTATTTTTTAAAAAGTTGAAAAAACTCTCTATCTCTAGAAAGATACTCTTATTAATATTTCCTCTGAGGCTTCCTTGACATTCAGGAAGAAAGAACATAGCGCGTTCTCAGACGAGTGCATAATTGCTCACAGAGGTGAATGGGACAACTGAGGCCTTTAGTGACACAGCTATTGATTTGGACTCCCAAAGAGAGTTGTCGCTAAGGCTTCTCGGCACAACTTCTTCCGCAGTCCAGAAACATTTACACTTTGAGCTTATAATCTTCTGTCCAATCATGTTATCATAGATGACTGTGGGATCAGAGAGCATAAAGAAATTCTAGGTACAGGGATTTTTCTGGCCTTAAATAAAGGAGTTTGGGGATATGATGAAAAGCTAGAAGGTGAGAATGGTATCTGACAAAAAAAGGCAGGCTTACTGGCCCAGACAGTATTTTCTCCTTTGAAAGGTTTCTCACACACTAAATTTAAACTCTGGCAATATAACATTTGATTCCAAACAAAACCACTTTTCCTTGAAGCAGTTCCAGGGCTTCACCAGGCTTGAGGAGAATATGAAATCAAGAAGGGTGAGAGGATTTAAAAATAGAATGAATTATTTCCCAGTAAGACAGAATAGTGTTGAATAATTATAGCTGGTTCCTTGCCACCATCTTTAAACTAAGTTAAATTATAAACTGTTTTAAGATATTTAGCAAATTGTTTTAATCATATTTAACATCAACATTAATGTTGATTTCACAACACTCGCTTAAAAGTTACATATTATATCTCCATAGAGTCAAAATTTAATGTTTTAAAGTGCTTTAATACATGTATCAGTGTCTCCGTTCTCTTTTCAAATATGGCAACTACTGAAATTATCACTTTCATTTGGATTAATGTCTAGAATTTAATAATTATACAAGTAATGTTAACAGTGTATTGGATCAACAATTTGACAAAGCAGATAGGCAAGTAATCAAAATGGCTTGCCATATCTTTTTCCATTTTTTCCCTCCTTTCTTCTAGGAATAAATATGTGTTTCATCAGGTATGTCCTCTAGAACTTCTTATGGTAAAATGTGGTATTTTTTCATTATGTGTATATATACATGTATATGTATGTGTGGGTATGTATGTATGTTACTAATGCAACCTGCCCTGTTTATCTGACTATATAATGTTTGTGTGTTTTCAGGCATGGCTATTAAGTGTTGAGTAGCCAACCTGTTTCTTTTGCATTATCTACTCTAAGAAGACTATCTTACTGTCAACACTCCTTAGTTGTCTACGGTTCTTTGTATAGTACTGGAGCTTTGATTTGAGGATTGGCCGGGCGGTAGTGACACACACCTTTAATCCCAGCACTTGGGAGGCAGAGGCAGGTGGATTTCTGAGTTCGAGACCAGCCTGGTCTACAGAGTGAGTTCCAGGACAGCCAGGGCTATACAGAGAAACCCTGTCTCAAAGAAACAAAAAAAAAAAAAAAAGGATTGCCTCTGCCCATTCTCATATATATATATATATATATATATATATATATATATATATATATATGTGTGTGTGTGTGTGTGTGTGTGTGTGTGTGTGTGTGTTATCCTTGCTCAAATCCATGTTTATGTGTCATACCATAATAATTTTCAGGATGCTTTTGCATTGTTTCATTTCCATTTAATTACTTTTCAGTTCCTAAGGAAGTTACTCTCCTTCACATTGGCTTTTAGGTAACATGTGATTTGCCTCAGAGATCTAAATCAATCTCTCTTTTTACATGATGTCAGTGTTTCATAGAATTCATTTATCATGTGCCTTGGAAATATAATTTTTGTGTTCGTTTTCTTCTGAGCAATTTGCATTGTTTTCTGTTTTCTTGTGTTGTGTTTTTATTTGAGTCAAAGTTTTTATAGTTACACCAATCCACTTTCTTCAGACAAGAAATCACAGTAGTGTTTCTTGGTGACAGGAAACAGTGACTTAGAGATCCAGACTTCTTGCATTCAAGAATTTATATGTAAAAAGAGAGTCTTATACTTCTGTTTTCAGCTTAGATATTGTAAGAGACACATCTACATTAATCCATATTAGAAGAGATAGAAGAGATCTTGTTACATATAGAACGGACTAAAATTAGAGTGTTTATATGGCTTCTAATCTGTAACTGGGGCTGGGGTGCTGTTAAATGCTGTCCAAGTTTAGTTGTCATCTTTCAATAAAAAATATTCTACCAGAGATAAGAAGTTGAAAGTTCCTGAACAAGTTTATTACCTCTGCTATAGTCTATATCTTTTCCCACAAATGAACACACTTATCTTCTAATAGTGAAAAGCACTTCCATATGATTTAAATAGATCATGATGTCTTATGAGTCACACTTAAACATCCAGTTGTCTATTCCTGAAGCAATATGTACAATTGTGGGACCAGGGAACAAGAGCATGAGAGGTTGTGAGTAAGCAGAGACAGAGCCCTAGGATTCAGATTCTGCAGACCAACCTCAGAGTTCAGATCTAACGTTATTGTTTATTGCACAAGCTTATATATAGCATTTTAGCCTATTGGAGTATGTTTTTATATTCAAGGGCAAATCAGGGCACTAATGGTATTGTTTAGAGGAATCTGACTCATTTGTCCATGAGCCTATAGGGGCCCAGTTCTAATCCCCAGGGTAGATTTTCCTGATGACAGGGTGAGGACCACCACCCTGGGACTTGATACCTTTGTGCTGTCTCACAGATATTCCAGGAGTCATGTTAGATCATTCACTGTGTACAGTGGATCAGGAGTCTTCAAGGAGTCACAGAAGCCTGTGATGCTTTAATCTCCTTTCCACTCCTTCCTCCACCATGTGTATCTCCACATCCCCCACATATAATGAGTAGATATATACAAAATTACCATCAACAAAGGGGAAAAATCATGTTGTCTCAAATTTGGATGTTAAAGGAGATTTGTGTAATGGTGACTTCAAGCTGAGAGGAGTGAGGTAAATTGATGATAGTTCTGATGAGTACCGAAGGCCAATTAAATAGAAGTTCTAGTGTTTCCTGCACATTGTGGTAGCCGTCATTCACACTGACTACTTATATGTACTTATGGATAACTAGAAGCCTAAATAAATAAATAAATTTGCTGTAAAATAATAGACGCTGAAAGATTTGGTTGTCCCTTAGCAATGGTGAAGAGTGTTCCTAAAAGTCACGGTCATTTATTCAATAACATATACTGTTATCATCATCATTATCGTTATAGTTATTATTATTATTATTAATTACTTATTCATCATGAGTACATGGAAATAAATTGTGGTAATAGCCAATTACTCTTTCCCATCTGAGTTTATTGCAAACTAGCTATTTGTATAATAAATCTCAAGAAATAAGGAACAAATTAATGGCATAATTGTCTCCACATTAAAGAGGACTATAGAGCCATGGAGATGTTTCCATTGTTGGCTGCCTGCACATGTACTGTCACTGAATAAAGAAGTATACAAGGCTAACAATTGATGGCAATGTTCAAAACCTGAAAACAAACTCTGTTTTATCTTCAGTGGCAGACAAGTGGAAAAGCATGATTTATTCCACTATTTGACAACTCTAAAAGCAACTACTATATAAAGACACAGAGATTTCTTGAAAGATACAAATGCTGTTGTGTTGGGCAGAGATAAACAACCACTGTCTTGGGTGGATTTCTTTAAGATGGAGGACTGTTATTTTGGTCATTTTTCTTGAAATGACTAATAGCCTCTTTTTTGTTTGCTTGTTTTACATGTTCTTAATTTATATCTAACTGTTGTGTGTCCTGGGTCATTCTTTTTCTACCAAGGAAAACTGGACACTTCATGTTGAATAATAAAATATTTCAGTTAAAATTAATGTCAAAGTATTAATTTGAAAAATTTTGAAATGGAACTAAAGATGTGCTATGTAGTAGTTTTTTTAAAGATACTCTACTAACTTTATAATTGCATTGTATTGAGGATCCCACACTAATTATTAACTAATTATTTGTCAGTGTTTTCATGGTTATTATAAATTGTTAATATGAATGAATTTTATACAAATAAACCATAACATATTATAAAAACTAGGTAATTTTCATGTTTTATGTAAAAAAATTATAGATAACAATGTTTACTTAGGTGAGTGACTCTGTTTTGTCATAAATCATTTTTTACAGAGCTAGGTATGATGTCATATACTCACAATCTCTGCAGCTATGAGACTGAGGTAGTTAATATTGGGAATTTAAGGTTAACCTAGTCTTAGTTCAGGCTACCCTGAGCTACTTACAACGTCTCAATGAAACAAAAGTTCTCTCACATCTCTTGATGTGACATTAAAAAGTCCTTATACAATCATACACTTCATCATTCCTAAGCCAGTCCATACTTCCATACTTACTCAACATACAATTTATTTAGGTTGATAGATTATTAATTTGAATTCTGTAAAGAACATAGAATAATTAACTTAACATATATATATATATACATATATATATTTTTTTTTAATGTTATAAGTGTTAATTTGTTGTTGCAAAAACTATACTTAATTCTTATTATTTTTATCACATTTAACTAAATATAAATAATTCCAAATTTTATGTGAAATACTAAGTTAAGTTTAGAGTATTGAAAATAGAATATACAAAATAATATTCCCAGGCAGATTATAAAAAAGCACTCCAGGGAAAATATTTTTAAAGCATATTATGGACTCCTAAAGAATAATATTACTTATTAGTACTGGACTAGAAAGAAAAAAGAATCAGTTAAATTTCATGAAGTAATTAAACTCTGGTAAAATAGAGGTCACTAATTAATGGTGGCATATATATGGTTATTTCATAGACTAGTTCTCAATTTCAAGAGATTAAGGTTGTGGTGAAGAAACAATAATCGTTTGGAGGTCGGGACATGACTGTCATAGTTTAGTAAGCCCCAAAGCAACCACCTTCATTATTGAAAACATCTCACTTTCAGAATGTAGAAAATTAGCATCTCTTGCACTTCAGTATGAGAATCAGGAGAGTCCTGCCGAGGGTTCAGTGGTGCACTAAATTGACGCCTAAGGGAGAAGCACAATGAAAGCATGCTGACTTCTCTCATCCCAATTACTGTTCCCATGGAAGTTTACAACTGGAAATTTTTTAAAATCGTAATAACAGGCAAAAATGTTATTGAGATATTAAAGGATTGAATTTACAACCCAAGATTTAGTATATGTTTGTTTCATTAAGATGGAATTATCTGTCTTAAATATGGTTTATACTGAAAGAGCCACAATTATTTCTTAGTGTAACCCCTGGCAAGTTAGAGGATTATAACCTTCTGGTCAGCTGCAGAGATTTGATGGAACACATTAAAGTCTAATGTGTCATATACCATATGTTTCATAGTTGTCAATGAGACTATGGGGCCTACATAACTAACATATTTATCTCTTTGTCTTCTACAGATAATTTTCTGACGTTATAGACAAAATAATGTATTCTGGAATTACAAATTAATGGTCAAACAAATTGCATTGGTTTCATATTAATATGTATTCCTTTTATTAAACATATAAGCAAAGCAAATATCAAAGCATTTTCCTATAAACACCAACTATTACTCAGCCAATATTCAAATATTTATATTAAGGAATGTAGTGTTTAAAGCACTCAGAGAAATTTGTATTATCTATTACTGTAATTTGAGAGTAAAACGCCATATTAGAATAAAGTAAAAATGTTTGTTGTGTGCATGCGTGTGTCTACATGTTATCATGAATGTGAGTATGTTCATTTAATTGCAGAATATTAACATGATGTTAAGCCTCTGAAATGGAGACTTTTATAAAAACTCTCTGATGTTAGCTAATTCTCTAATACTGTAATAACTTCACCCTAAGCCCTGCTAGACATTAGTCATATATTAATTAAAATTGATATATTTATGCTTTTCTATTCAATGAATAAAAGGATATACAAAAGCAAATGAAAAATTTAATATTGTTTATTATTAAAACAGATTTTAAAAAGAACTAGACTCAGTATGAAGTCAGTTGCTATTTTTGGTACTTTAAGGTCAGAAAGAATAGTCAGAATTGAGTATAATGTATTTATTTATGTATGATGTTAGATTAGCTCATATTTCTTTCATATCTATTGCAGTTTATGAGCTGTGAATTATTACCAATTATTATGGTGACCTCCAGACAATACAACTGGCTCTATCATATACTTAAATAAATATTCAGTTAATTTCTTGAAAAGAATTACACACACACCCACGGACACACACACACACATTCTGATTATCAGGTTATAAATATGTTTAAATTGTATGTTCATCAAAATGCACTATCAGTTTTTTGAAGTCTTTTCACAAAGACATTTCTAAAACAAATAATATTATTCCTAATTCATTGGTAAGACAGGACCTCTTCTAAACAAAATAATACAAAATAAACTTCATGACAAGTTATCTGTATTTATAAAAATGTTGTTTAAAATGTATTGTAAAATTTCAAATCAATCATCCTTGCCTACCCAGTTTTTACCCTTCTTCCCTTTTGTCTATTTCTCCTCCCAATTTTATGTCCTGTCTCTATAAAACTCACTTGCACATATAAACTTCTGATCTCTCTTAATTTTTTCCTTTTAAAAAATAAATTTTTATTTGATTGTGAAGATTTTTATGATGGACTCATTCTAATTTTGCTACCATTTACAGCATCCTTACTTAAGCTTTTATATAGAATTGTTATATTTTTCCATTTCTATATCTTCCACCTTTACTACAGCAATAGATGATGGACAGATAGATGACAGATGATGGACAGATAGATGACAGATACTAAAGTCACCCATTCTAATTTATTATAGCTGATGATTTATGACATTACTTAAAATTTAATCTAAAAATGACATTTAATATTTCATTGTGGTCCTTGTCTCATTCCCTAGAATTACCAGTCTCCTTCGCCATTGGAATAACGCCTTGCTTACTCAATTAGCTTCCTCCTTCCTTTGCTTCCTTTCTTCCTATCTGCCTTGATGCCTCCCTGCCTGCATGATTGCATGCTTGCTTTTCTAACTTTATTATGATATAGAATGAATTCTCAAATATATGACTGAAAGAAATAGAATAAATATTTGAAGAAGTCTTCCTAAAACATCAACAAATGTTTGTATGCAAGCATCAGCCTCCTTAGGAAGAAGCAGTTATTAAAGATACTACCATGATTTGACCATGTAATTAAAATAAAATTATAGTAAAAATAAAAATGTCAATATATAATTTTATGCCTACAAATGGGGCATTGAACAAAATCTAAGATTTAGAATTTCCTTGTACATATTACTTCAGAATGCTGATCAACAATGTACACTAGAGTTTCTAAAGGAAAAAGCGGTGCATTTTAGAATGTAATGTGATAACAATGATTATTTACTTACAGTCTAGTGACCATGAAATAATAGTGTTTCTGAAATAGCATATTAATTTTCTTGGGACTGCTTTATTTTCCCAGATGGTCTGCAATTCAAAATTTGTCTTGCACATATTCATTAAGAAGATGAAAGTATTCATTCAGTTAAAATGATATCGTTATAAAAACCTAATAAATTCTCTAATGGTAAGAAAATTAAAATGAAGATTATTGACAGACATTATATATGTGTATATCAGAGAAGGAAATAATTATGAAATCACTGACATGCCTGCCAATAAATATTGTTGACATTTTCATGGAGAAATATGAAATAAAAGTAGAAATATTTATCGAAGGCAATATGGAGGACACTACTGAGAACTGATGAAAGCTTACACTGTTACTAAAGCAGGAGAGAATTTACATGGCCTTGAAAAAATTTTGTGAAAGCTAACAACATGAAATGACAATACTTGTTTAATCACTATTTAGTGTCTAAAAGCACCAGTGGAAATTTTGCCTAGAAATATTATATAATTCTTTCATTCCTTTTCTTAGTGTTCCAAACTTAATTCGATTATAGCTAATTTCATTTGTAATATAGGAAAAACATCACCATCTACATGCTAAGATAATATAGGCTTAAAATTAAACCATGTCAAAGGCAAATATATGTGCCACCAATTTTAATATTAAGAAGAATGTAGTTGTATATGATTAATTAAAGTGTTCTGTGTTTGTTAAAGTAGTGATAATTAAAAAGATATAAGTTAAAACATACAGAACACAGAATGCTTTGGAAAGGTGAAACCCTGCTGGAAGAGGGGAGGTAGAGTTTATGTCCCTACAACCCAAAGACACAGCTTTCTAAAGCCTGTAAGTATTACAGTGCTTTCAGCTAGAAAAGGATTTTTTCATGTGTGAAATAAAAGAAAAAAAAACCTCTCCATAGATTTGTTGAAAGGAGATTAAATTTGGGGGGTAAGGGAAAATTCTAAGGAAATACAACCAGTTTAAGATTGTTTTCAGATATGGTTTAGTCTTTCCATTCTCTTTGTTGTATGCTTCAACCTTTAGCTATACTATAGCTTACTTGCTTTTCCATTATTATTTTTCCTGAAGAAAAATCATCGACTACACTAATACTCAATCTTTAAAGTTCCAAGGAACACTAGAAATGATGAATGAATTAAAAATGAAGAATATATGCTGTACTAAAGCAGTGGATGAGAGATTCAGTTACTGTGGAGTTTGACTTGTGAGAGTAATCACAAGTGATATGAGAAGATGGCAGAAGGCCACCAGTTAGGAGAGAAGAATATCAAAAACGGATTGGAATTAAATTAAACTACATGTTACAAAATGGTAACAAAAGAAAGTTCTTCATTGTAAAAAATCTACAGAATTATATGTTAATTATTACACTTTAATGAATACTTAACAATTTTGATATACCCTTATTTATATTTCATATTTTTTATATTTGAATAGTCAACTTACATAGAATTTTAGTTGTACAAGCTTCACATGTGATGACATCCTAAACAATTGCTCTAACAAAATCAACAAATATGAGCCTAATTAAATAACATTGAAATGACTTAAAGTTGCTCCTCCAAATATTCAATCGAAATTAAAGTTCCTCTTTCAGAATATTTAACCAAATCTATACATTAACATTTTTATGTCATTGAATTATTTTCAGGTACTTTCTCATTTAAGTGAATTACTTCTGTTACCTTTTCATAATGAATTTTTTAATAAATAAGAAATATCTTCCCTCAAAATCGGAGGTTTCTTCACAAAGATGAGCTCTTTGCTTTACAATGATGACTGCACTGGTAATTCGAACTCTCTAGTTTCAGAAACAAGTAAATAGGATATAAAAATTTTCCATCGTGAAAATAATCTACATTATAAATAACTTGTATGCTTTTAAATAAGTTAGGAGAAATTATGTAAAAACTGACAAAATTACAATGACTTTTATTTATGACATTTCTATGCCACAAAAATAATTTGTAATAACATAAAATGCTCTTTCAAGTGGCAATTTTATTAGTATTGACCTGCACTGATAGCTGCATTTCTACCATCACAATGAAGATAACGAAAATGTGTTTCATCCAAAACTATAATTGAGGCACAGTACAAAGCTGGATGGAGATTGTCAACAGGATTTCTGTGGAAGGAAAAGTGCAGGTATGCGATCAACAACAGCTGTAACTCCTGCTAATGGTTGTGCCTTCCCTTAGCATAGACAAGCAGGCATGTCACGGTTCTTTGATAAAAATAATTTGTTTTGTTTTCTAACTTAATTTATTACCCTACACATAAACATTTATGTGCACAAATATGACCTGCACATATCAAAACAGGTAAATACAACCCTTTGTTGGCTGATAGCCGAAAAATTGTAATTACCCAATAGGCCAAGCCTGTGGTCATAGTGATGCTCTGTTAGGCTTCTCTGTCTTGGAGCTGACCTTTCCATTCGGCGGACATATCTGAACTTGGATTTTAGGTGTACTGTTGCCTAGCGAGCCTCCCTTGAAACTTTTGACTCCTTCCCTCTTTGAGTATTCTTCATTTTAACAATGAACAAACGATTGTTACCTGGAAAATATGAGTGTGGGTTATGTTTGGCATAAGACGAAAGTTGAGGAATTGATGACTGATACAGGGATTATTTTAAGATTTCTATGAAATGTGTCCTCTCTAAGCTTTTAGCTCTCTAGAGTCTTCTAAGTTAATGTCAGGGCTTTGAGACTTGTGTCATATTCCTGTAGTTTCCATTAGATTTCTGGGCTGGGGTCTGGAGGACCAGGATCTTGGAGACTGTGCTCACATAAACCTGATAGGAGTGTCTTAGTCCAAGGTTCTGGTATAATTTCTTAATGGTTTCAGCATAGGAAGTTAATCTGTATTTTCTTGTTAGTTTTAACTAATTCCATTTCCATCACAGTCCTAGAAATTAGAAACCTATTACCTAGCTTGTACAGAGGCCCTCAATTTTTACAAAAGGAAGCTAATCTATTTTTTTTTCTTGCACAAAACTGATGTAACCCAGGTAATCATTAGACACCCACTAGAGGTGTATATTTGAAAGCCATGCTTCTCAAGCCTTATATTAAATATGAATGTCTTACAAGAAAAGGAAAGGATAGGAGGTGAACAGCAACCCTGAGGTTTTACAAAAACTACTTGTTACAGTAATGTGGATCAGATACTAGATTCTCATAGACCAAATACTCCAAAGTACATGCCTCCATTCCAGAAACCAAAGGTTGTTAGCTTTCCTAACACATGGTAAAGGCAACTATAGCTCTGGAACCCAGCTACAACACTGCAGTTTTACAACAGTCTTCAGTCTAAACTAGACTGTACAACAAAGCCTTCCAGGCTATAGACTCTATTTAAGAGCCATAAGGTCAAACTTATTCCAACAATGTCTTTTACTTCTCAGTATCTATGTTCTGCATTTGTTTTTTTTAGGGTGACTATGACAAATTATGTGATTAAAAAAACAAAGGGCAGACTATTTGGGGTCACAGTTGAAGAATACAATCTGTCATATTAGGAAAGTTATGGCCCCAGCTATTCAAGGTCACTGTATCAAACTCCGAGAGAGAGGGGGGAGAGATATTAATATACAGTGCACTCTCACCTATTCTGATCATGACAGCACAGCCTGTGCAACAGTTTTATTTACATTTAGATTGAGTCCATTGTCAACCCAATTCAGGATTTTCTTTACAGACAGGGCCAGAGGTATGTCTCCTAGATGTTTCTAGAGCCTGTTGAACATCACAGTCACTATACACAATAGATATGAAAACATTGTATGTAACCATGGCAGCATAGAAAAAACTATTATAGCTAAGACAGTTGCATTTATGAACATCTAAAATGGTCTTGTATTGTTCTTACATCTGTTAAGCATGACCAAAATGTTCAAACATAAGGAATGAAGAAAAAAGGCAATAATAATTGATGATAATGTGTGGATTCCTTTGAAATGTTGACTTGCTCAGCTTAAATCTCCTGTAAGTTAGCCACAGTTATGGAATTGTCTACATCAAATAGGTTTATAAGTCTGTCTGTCAGGGGTTGTCTTGATTCTTGATTTATGTGGGAAGACACAATCCACTGTGAGTTATATCATTCCCTTGGCAGGTAGTCTTTGACTTTATTAGTGAATTAATATATCATTATGAACAAACTAGTAAACAGAGAACACATGTACAATTTTTTGTTGTTTCACTGACTATTGTATGATATTATCAGGTTTCCTAATTTATTTCTCGTTGAAGAAGGATTGTGGTGAGTCTTGTAAGCCTCATCTGTATGTTGGTTTTGGTGGGGATCCTTCATCACAGCAGTAGAAATCAAACCAAAATAGTTATTAACAAGGACTGATAGTTAGTTACAGTACATACTAAGATATATACTATGACACCTGGTAATTATCTCAGCACTGGGGAGACATGAACAGGTAGATCACTAGGCCTCACTGATGCATGCTAGATTGTATTGGAGAGACCCCTGGCCCAGTAAAAAAAGGCCCTGTATCAATGAAAAAAAACAAAAACAAAAAAGACCAAAAAAGTAAAAGAACCAACCAAGATGGATAACAACAGTTGAATAATACCTGTGAACACGTGGTTGAACTTTAGTCTACATAAACAGTTGTGTGACTTATAATGGATATGAATGAAAAAATACCCATTCCTTCCAGACAGAGTGATGATGACTGATCAAGAAAACGATTAGATCAAAGTCTTTATCTATTCATTGGGGTTACTTATAGTAATATGGAGAAGACTTTATTTATAGCAGCATAGATAATTCAAAGGTAGTTTCATCTTCAAAGACTTATTCTAACAGAGATGACAACTCACAGAGGCTGCATGACTAGATTTCTGTTATGATCTACAGGCAGGTGATTTGCTTGAAGACTATCTTCTTTCTCAAAGTCATACTGCATTTAACCTTGGGAAGAGTTTATATGAATATCTTAAGTTTCAGAAGCTTCCTAAATCTGTTAGTTAATTTCCTGAGCCTTATATGCCTTTTCTTCCTTCCAGAAATGGATGTTTTCATTGAGAGGAGACTGGAACAGAAAACACACACACAAGAATGTATGAGTTCATTATAGATGATAGATAGATAGATAGATAGATAGATAGATAGATAGATGATGGATGAATGGATGGAATGATGGATGGATAGATAGATAGATAGATAGAGAATTAAAACAACCAATAATAAGAAAGCTAAAGTAAAAAAATCAGACTTATACAATATGAGATTTGTTTACAAAAGGTCATTATTCATAGAATTAGATACACAGTTGTTCAATAGAGCTACTTATAGCTTGCCTGTAGCTAAAAAGCTACTATACTTACTGTCTTGTTTTGCTTTACTGACAAATTGATTTAGCTTACATTCATCTGAAAAGAAAGCCTCAACTGAGAAATAGCCTAGATCAAACTAGCCTATAGTTGTATTTGTGGGCATTTGTCTTAATTGTTAATTGAAGTAAATAGAGGCCCATCCCAATATGGGGTGGTGCCTTCTCTAGGTAGTGTATCTTGAACTGAATAAGAAATCAAGCCAAGTATAAGGTGATCTGTAAGTTATCTAGAAGAAAAAAAAGTAAAAAAAAAAATAAATAAATAAAACAAAATAATCCCCTATAGTTTCTTTCATACATCTTGACTGTTTTGTTAGATCCTTGATTGGATATAATGCTGTGTCCAATGGTATGTAGACCTGCCTTCAAGTTCCTGTCTTGGCCCTCTCTCTTCAATGATAGACTGTGACCTTCATTTTAAATAAAATACCCACTCTCATTTGGTTTTGGAAAGAATATTTTATTGCTTCAAAAATTAAACTATAACACTTGACCTATGAATATCTGATAAAAAATTAAGAAATGAAATTAAGGACTGTTTCTCTTGCTCCACATCCTTGACAGTACGTGCTGTCACTTGAATTTTTTATCCTAGCCATTCTGATAGGTGTAATATGAAATCACATAGTTGTTTTGATTTTCATTTCTCTGATGACTATGGATATAGAACAGTTCTTTAAGTGCTTCTCAGTCATTAAAGATTCCTTTGTTGAGAATTCTCTGTTTAGCACTGTACCCCATTATTAAATTGGGTTATCTGGAATATTGGTGTTTAGTTTCTCGAGTTCTTTGTATATTTTGGGTATTAGCCCTCTGAAAGATGTAGGTTTGGTGATGATCTTTTCTCATTCTGTAGGCTACTGTTTGACTCCAAGCAGCAGAGAATATGGAGCCTGAAGTGGCTACCTCCAGTAGCCAGGTAGGGCTTTCAGTGGAGGGAGGGGGACACCAACTTACCCACAAAGCCTTTGACTCAAATTTGCCTTGCCTTCAAAATATGACGGATAAATATGGAGGAATGATTGAGGGAATGGCCAGCCAATGCTTGGTCCAACTTAAGACCCACCTCATGAGAGAGACCCAACCCCTGACTCTATTGATGATGCTCTGCTATGCTTGCCAACAGAAGTCTAGCACAACTGTCATTTGAGAGGCTTCATCCAGCAGCTGACAAAAACACATGCAGAAACCTGCAGCGAAAAACTAGGCAGAGCTCAGAGAGTCTTGTGGGAAAGTCAAAGGAATGATTAAAGGAGGTGGAGGAGTCAAAGATACCACAGAAAACCTATAGAACCAACTAACATGGGCCTAAGGGAGCTCACAGAGACAACCATCAACCGAAAAACATGCATGGGCTGGACTTCGGTCCCCTATGCATATGCAGCAGATGTTCATCTTGTTCTTCATATGGGTCCCCCAACAATTGGAGCAGAGCTGTCTCTGACTCAAACTCTGTTGCCAAATTTTTGATCCCTTTCTCCTAGATAGACTGCCTTGTCTGCCCTAAGTGAGAGAGAATGTAATTATTCTCAATAATACTTGATGTCATGGTAGGTTGCTACCCAAGATGAGATTCTCATCTTGAAGCAGAGGGGAATTAGGAAAAGGGGGTGAGAGGGTGGGACTTGAAGAAGAGGAGGTAGGTGGACTGCATTCAAGGCATAAAATGAATAAAGAAGTAAATTAATAAAAAAATGCAGTTATGAAATGATTCTAAGTTTTTCTGTATGTAGATTAAGCACAATCCCTATCAATTTGTGCTTAAGTCATTATCAATGAAAGCTTTTTATTATAGATTTATGAATTATTCTTATGATCACTGTCTTATAAGTAGTATGCATATACTCCATGCAGAATAGGCACACAGGAAAGTGACCCTTCTGTGTCATCAGTGTACCTGCAGGTTGTATACATCACACCTTCTAGATGTATTCCCAGACTACTCATTTTTCTTCAAAATCATTAACCTTGCAGAAAATGCTCAGTTTGTTAATGTAGCATTTCCATCTCTGTATTCAACAGACTATTCTTCAAGAACGTTTGGTGATGCCTTTAACTGGCTTTAAATAAAATCTTAATTTACATCTTACTAGCCGTCTACTACCAACATGAACTAGCCCTTATTGTTCTCCAATTTCCCTTCTTTCTAAACCTCCCTTACTTCCTATGACTATTCTCATATTCCTATTACTCTATTTTTCAAACTCTCCAAGCTTCTTTTTTAAGTTCATTACCTATGTTACTTTCTCTGTCTACCCCTACATAATAGCTCACTATGGCTGTCATTAAAATCATAATCCTACAAAATGAACATTTAACAGGAATCTACTTCCTTAAGGTTCTGAATGATGAGAGTTCAAGATCAATCTAACAGTGGGCTTAGTTCCTTGTGAAGATTCATCTTTGTTTGTCCATGGCTTTCTTCTATAAGGTTCACACAGTGGTTTCTTTGTGTATACACAGTTGCAATTATAAAGCCTCTATTTTTTCCTATAAGGATATCAGCCTTTTCTGACTATGTCATGCCCTGTTCTTATTACCTCATTTAACCATAATCACCTACTTAAAGCTTCTAAAAACATTAACAAGGTGGATGTTTTCCTAGGCTCACGGTTCAGTGTCGGTGTGCTAACATCTTCCTTACTTCTTTCCCACCCTGATCATCCTATAATGAACTTTCATTATTTAGGTTATGTTTGCCAGCATTTGTTTCAGACACTTCTTCGTTATGTACATTCTAATCCAAGAGTAACATAATTATACAGGAGCAAGAATATTCCTAGCTTTGTTTATTCACCATTAAGCTCATTATGCATAGAATTTTGTTTGGCATATGTGGAGTACTTAGAGTATATCTGTGAGTGAACACATTTCTCCAATTGACTGGGCATAGTCATTTATGGGTGTGGCACATAACATATCAAGACTTTTCATTTCTTTTTTAATAAAATGTCTAAATAGGTTGTATAACACAGCAAACAACACAAACTGGGTTTAAAATTCTGTCTCTTAATCTATCCTGGCAGAGACTAGAATTGCCAGATTGGGGAGGGGATACTGAGGGTCTCTCACCCACTCAGACCAGAAGATGGGAGAGGGGGGAAGGATTATATGAGTGGTAACTGGGAGGGGTCAGTGAGAAGGATGTAAACCTAATAAGTAAATAATAAAATTAAATTAAAAAATTATGTCTCTTATATACAGAGACCCAACTCATTTACACCTCAGAAATTCCATTCAAAACATTAAACCCTTGAGGAAAAATACATGAGTTGTGTGATTCATGTGGTATCCAGAATAACATAAAAATGTTTTTTCCCGTGTATACCACCAAATGGAATAACTAATTTCTTAAGGAGTTATAACCTATCATTATTTTAGTAAATCATTTTAGGTTTGTTTTTTTTCAATCAATGCCTCTAGCTATGTTATAATGAAATTTCCAAGTTCCTTTTTTCTTACCAGTGGCATCTTCTTGACTTTTTCTTGGACAGATGCCAGAACTTTTATAGATGCTTGGGTTATTAGTTTATTCTTTCCCTCATTTATTTGAAAATGTCAATCATAAATTTTATCCAAACCATTTTCTACATTTACCATCTGTGATGACAGCTCTTATAGCATTGCAAGCATTAAGGTGTGGGTGGACTTCCAGATATTTCTCACTCCCACGTCTAGAAGCCAGCTCCATCTGGCAAGGGCATGACGTGACTAGAGTAGCAAATATCTTCTGACCTGACTCAGTGAGGCTGTGGAATTTTTTGTTGCTGGTTTCTGTTTCTCCTGTGAGACTCATTTCAAAATGCCACTGTTACTTTGGCCTGGCAATGCCTGTGTCATCTATGTAGTGCAAAACAATTCCTTTGGGAGGAAGAGGTGACCCAGCTCATGGATCACTAGGAAAAAAGATCAAGCACAATTCAGCTATACATATTCCATGTCTTATTCATTAAAGCCCACTGCAGGCTGCTACTATGGTAGCTCTTCCTTGTGTATAAGCAAGTCACTGTAGGCTCCGAAGCCTTCTTCAAATCCATCCACCTAAAGGGTAGTTCACAACTTTGCTTTATCCAATGATAGCAAGATAGTACACACTTCTTTGGTTTTTGAACATTGTTGTAATGCCAATGGTTTCCAGTCTTACTGTGAAAAAAAATTAAAGCTAGCCTATCAAATTGGAAGGAACATGGTATTCGTTAGCTTTTCAGTGCTGTGCAAACATATGAGAGATAATAATGCTCTAAGAATGAGAGATTTAACTATTTCAGAGATATCTGATCCTTACTGGTTAAGGCACAGTGCAGCAGCAGTAGTATGTGGCAGAGGAGGGTGCTCAACTCATAATAGTCAGGAAACAGAGAGAGAGAGAGAGAGAGAGAGAGAGAGAGAGAGAGAGAGACAGAGACAGACAGAGAGAGAGACAGAGAGAGAGAGACAGAGACAGAGACAGAGACAGACAGAGAGAGAGAGACAGAGAGAGAGACAGAGAGAGAGAGAGAGAGACAGAGAGAGAGAGAGAGAGAGACAGAGACAGAGAGAGAGAGAGAGAGAGAGAGAGAGAGAGAGAGAGAGAGAGACACTCCGGATCCCCAGCAGCTCCTTATGAGGCACACCTGCAATAACTTGACTTTTTTCCCTGCTTCCAAAAGGTATGAATAAGCAATACACACAGGAGATCAAGCCTGTAACCCATAATCCTTTGTAAGAATCTTGGGATCCGAATGATAGTAGACATTTTTTAGAGAGCTCCTAATGTATGAGAAATTCCTTGACCAGACCTCATTTCACCCAAAGGGCATGCCTTACATGCTTAAACAGGTAGGTTCACAGGTTCTCTGAGCCTGACTCATCATTTCCTATGAAATTTTGTGATTTACAACTGTGTAAATGTATAGAATGATTAACTTTCATCTTTGTTGACAAGGCTAGACTATGAATAAAAACCCCATCTGAGAGTCAGCTCTATGAGCATTTACAGTATATATTAATTATGGTACATATCTCACTGTAAGTATGTGTTTTATATTAAATCACTTTCCATGTTTTCTATTTTTATTTCAGTAGTAATTAGTCATCCCTATACTTAAACATTTTGAGACAAAATTATGTCAAATAGATGAACAAATATACTTTTAAATCTTTTGAGCCTTTATATATTGAATGCTTCAACTACTCTGAATTTTTGTCTTGCTTTCGCACCTATTTTCCTATAAAGAATTTCCTCTACAAAAGAACTTTTACTGGCCTGAACTCTATTTATATTGCTAGTAATCCATTCTTTCTCCATGTTTCTAATTTTCCTTTTCTAATGTGTTCTACGTATTCTGATTTTACTATGATATATTCACTTGGTAAAAGGTTGGCTATAGCAAAGGTTAATAAGACTGAAAACTATTGTCAGAAAATATATTTCTAAAATTTATATTATACAAACTTAAGAAGTAAATCCTTGGGTTTATTTTTGCCACCTTTACGGTGTTCCTTTTAAAGCTAATTTCCATTTATGTCCATTTATATAAAAAATTTCAAGTAAGAAAATATCTCATTTTCTTTGCTGAAGCGTTATAAAATTCAATTATGCATAAAGGCAAATATCGCCCTGAGTAAAGAATCAATCTGTAAAATTAACAAAATAAATCTTTTGTATCATCATGTCCTCAGCTTACTTTTGTGCATTGCAATGGCAGCAATATCTTATATTTGAGTACATTGTACAGGAAATCCAAGTGGCAAAGCACATTCTTCTCCCTGTTTGCAATCTCTCTCCAACTACTCCTTCCTCTCCTCCTCCCCTTTCTTTTTTTTCTTTAAAGGGATTCTCTTAGGATTTGGTGGTCAGTTCATTTCACATTCTTTCAGAACAGCAATTTGCATATCAAAGTCCAGAGAGGAATAAACAGAACCTATAGTACCATCTGTTCTTCCCACTCTATTGAAACCTACATATGAATGAAGCAGTAGATTTGAGAAAGACAGCTTTGCTTTTGAAATATATATCAGTATTTTTCAAGCAGCAAATCACAAATATTTAATATATTTTTAAATTGTTTCATATTTAGATACTAATGTCAAAACAAAATATTTTTTACTTAAAAGGAGTGTTGGTTACAGGTGATTAGCAGGTGTTGATTGTAGCTTGCTAGGTTTCATATTAAGAACATTGCCATTTTTTGACTAAATGTAAAACATTATGAATAACCCGATCTTTAGTTCTCAAATTAGCACATATATTCTGACCTATTTTATCTGTAATCCACAGGAAAGGAATTTTAATAATAAACATAATAGTTCAACATTTTAAACATCTGTAGTCAAGAATATTTACAACATTTACTTCATTCCATTCTGCTTTGAGACAGCAATTCAGTAAACAGGAGCTTTGCCCACAGAGAAGTCACGTTACATCATCCTCCCTACCTTTCTGACCCAACTGTTTTTCAGAATATTTATAAATATTACCTTTTTGTATGTACATAAAAATAAAACAAAACCCATTTTAATGATGAAAGTCCTGCTCTGTGGAAACTACTGCAGAATGACAATTATTTGTAAAACATTAAAAGCACACAAGGGGTCAACCCTGACTTAATGAGAACACTTCCTCTTCACCTGTAATCCTAAGAGTAGTTCTCTGATGAGCATGACAGTCTGCAGTGCCAGATCTGCTGAGGTCAGAGCTAAATTCTGCACCTATTACACAACAGGAAGATGTCATGAAGACTTTGTGAGGATTTAGTGAGGTAGCGTACACAGAGCAATGAATATAGCACTTTGACCTTGTTAATGTTCACTATTACTATACAAAATTATACAATTTTTCAAAACAGAGAGAATTTGAAATGCTCTAGGGAAAATAGGGAGGTTGTGAGAGTGATAGATGTCTTGAGAGAGAAAGAATAAGGATTCATGGACTGGTTTATTTATAAAAAGCAGTTCTTACATTAGAGGAATGAAATTGGACAGAAAAAGAAAAGGTTACTCATTTTCTCACAGTGTATATCAAGAATACTAGCCTCCATAAGACCTCAGCTATTTTAAGTCTGTGAGGATATTACATGAATAAACATTAACAGGTTAATGAAACTCCTGTCTGAAAATGAGGGAAATCCTGTTGCTTGTTTAATGTACCAAAATGCAACCTTCTAATGCTTCATTATGGTCTTAGTTCCTCTTAGAAGCACGAAGAAATAGTTTCTGTGCCAGAGGCAGGCTGCCTTTAAAGAGTCTATTTTTATTAACATTCCTTTGTGGATTTAACTACCATTATGTGGTTAGGATAAAATATCTTGCTGATGACCCATTTCTAATAGTTCTTAATCAAGAAATATTTGCAGTGTTGTACAGATCTTTTCTCCACATTTCTTAATTTGTACAGCCTGGACCCCTGTCTAGTATTCTCATTGAAGCTGCCAGTCCCCAAATTTCCTTCTGTTACCTTCTAACATTTTCATTATGATCAGAATTTTGATGCTTTTTGTTTTGATATTTCAAAATATCCCCAAATTGAACACTATAAAGGAAATTAAAAAGATCACACAGAGTAGGAATACCACTGCTAAGCTGATCCATCAAGAAGTGTTTGAAGGAACTGGCTGACTTTGCAATACAATCTTTCTAATAACTAATTGCACAGGGGCCCTACTAAATTGCAGCCTTTTATTTCTAAGATAAATTTTTAGAACCATTTTTAACACGTTTAACAACAATTCCTCCAACTATGCCACATCTACTCCAACAAGGCCACACCTCCTAATAGTCTCACTCTCTAGGTCAAGCATAATACAACCACCACCAAGATATTTTTTAAATTGATTAGATTGGACGGTTAATAGATACAATTTGATTGTTAAATTTCTAGTGACATTATAAATACTTAAAAATAACATGAAGAAAATACAATTGTTCAGATAATTTAGCCAACTGCTGAGAAAAGTACATTGTTATAGGCCCTGAGAAAATGTTATATTTAACTGTGTTAGATAAAAGCCTTTGCTTTAAGTATAAGAACTAATCTCTACTGTCAGTATTGCCTATCCCTATAAAAACCAGTAGAAGTACTACAAATACTTACAGATTAAAAGGCAAATGAAATACTGCATTTTATACTTAGAAACAAAACTATAAATTAAAATATAGATTTACATTTCAACATTCCAAGCACCATTCCATAAGACATTGTGCAGAACTATTGATTAAGCGTGTACTTATTTAGTAAATATTGAGCTATGTTATATAAATATGTATAATATAATTTATATATAAATATATAAATATAATGGAGTCATTTGATACAAAGTAATTTTTAAAATCCTATTGTTTTTAGGACTTACAATGTTAAAAAATGACATATTATTAGAAAAATGTAATGCTATGTGATATATATATATATGTATAATTTATTTTTGATACCTTGTTTTAACAATTTTCAAATTGACTTCAAAGAAAATAATTAAATGTTGGTACTCATTTTTTAAAAAATAATTATTTTGAAAGAAGATTAAAAAGAATAAAATACAAAAATATATGCTGATTAACATATATTTTAAGTAATGTAAACTATTCTCTCCTGGCAACAGTCAGTAAAGTACTTAAATAGAGAATAGTCTACAAGAAAGCAAACCTGGAGAACTATGAGATGCGTGAGGTGGATGTTATTAGCTCTATTTTAGTTACAGTTTCATCTTAGTTCACAAAATTGGGTTATCAAATCAACCCAAGTTTATTTTATAAAACATTATATCACAGAACAAAATGTTCTTTATCTCCTTGGTGTTGAGCTAAATAAATAAAAGAAAATGTAGATGTATGGTTGTTTTAAATAATAGACTTTATTTACATTATTTATTATTATTTCACACATTCAATTTTGATCACATCCACTCCACTCCTCATGTCCTCTGAGCTCTCTCCAACATTGCTAGCCACCAAATTTAATGCTATTTTTCTTTCTCTCACTCTATCTGTCTTTCTCTGAAAGCAATTCTATAAAACAAAGAGACAAAAGCAACAAACCATAACAAAAAAAGACAAAAAAAACCAACAATAAAACATGGGATCTCTTTCATATTAGTCAACTCCTCCTAAATATGAGGCCTGCCATAGAGTATAGGTGATATATCCAGTTTCACTCCAGTTGACACTTTTGGAGAAATGTTGCAGGATATTTGAATATACTGTGAACCACTAGATTGTATTATTTACTGAAAATATCTATTTCTAGTTGTAGCGTAGCTTACTGCTTAGCACACACCTTTAGTCCCTCTAGCTGGAATATAGGCACACCCTTAGTACACACCTCTTAATCCCAAATATTTAAGGTAAAGTTAGTTTGGAGAAGGAAACACTCATTTTTAAAAGTTATATCTAATTGAATGGAAGACAAAGTAATCAGAGAAAGATTTGACAGAATAGGATATGACCAACCCTCATGAGAAGAGAGAGGAACAGGAAGCCACTTAAGCGGCAGTGCAGAAAGGAAAGAAAAGTTTTACCAGGACAGTAATAGACAGGTTACAGAAAGAACAAGCTAGACTCATGTGAAGACAGAAAGAGCCAGAGAATGAGAAGGAGCGTGAAGATTAGAACATATTGTCAAAGTTACTATGAGGCCAAGCAGAACAATTCAGGAAGAAACAGAGAAGCCAGGTTGAATCAGTTTGCCTAGAGACCAGTTTGAGCCAGAACAGCTGAGTTAAACCAGCCAGCCACAGTACAGATAGAACAAGAAAAGGTGAACTTATTAAGCAGCAACTCTCAGAGGCTGAAAACATTCTAGGCTTAGGTTCAATTGTATGGAGGCTGAAAGCTTCCAGGGCTAAATCTAGGTTATCAGAAGAAGGCAGTAAGCCTTCGAGAGGACGTTTGTATCAGGTCAATAAAAGTTACTTTTACAGAGAAGTTATTTTCCCCTTCCCAGTAGGTAAAGTTGCAAGTAACTTGATTAGGGTTTGTAATTGTGTTTCCTTCTCCTTCTCTATACTGGGATTTTGTCAGACTTGCATTTATTCAGGTCCTGTGCATGTTGTCTTTATCTCTGTGACTTCATATTACATCAGCCTTGTGTATCTAAAATGCAGTTTCCTTGGGATCATTTGTTATTTCTGCTGCTATAATGTTTTTCCCTCCTCTTTTGTATAGATTCCTGGGCCATGAGGAAGGAGTTTAATTAAGACAGTTACTCCTTATAAGATGCCTTCATTTAATTTCCTCTTAGAAACTTTAGTTTAGTTCCATATAGATTTTTCAGAAGCCTTTAGTGTTAGTTGTCCCTTCCCATATTCCCATAGCCCTTCCTTTACCCTGCCCTTCCATCTCTCTCCCTACCTAATCCTTTTATTCTTGTTTCCCTTTTACCCTTTTATAACACTATATTCTATTCCAATTTCCATGGAATCTACTCTCAACTTCCCCCAGTCCTTACAAGCTACCTAACCTACATAAGGATCACTGTTTCTAGCTTAGCTCCATCCACTTACCTACAAATTTCATAATTTCATTCTTCTTAACAGCTAAATACTATTTATCAAATCTGCTACATTTTTATAATCCATTCATTATTTGATAGATATCTAAGCCCTTTCAAATTTCTGACTGTTATGAATAGAGCAGCAGTAAGCATGGATGATCATATGTCTCTGTAGTAAAATGTAGCTATATGAAATCTTTCATGTCAGTTATCTAGTCAGCACTGAGCCTCCCTGTTCCTTGTGCAATTCAGAGTCTGTCTCCTGTTCTAAGTTCCACTGAAGAGAAGACAAGGCGGCTTACACCTAGGAAGTGGCTAGTTTGCTAACTAGCCCTTCCTTTGATATTCACCTCACCTACTTAGCACTGTGGAGCATATCAGCCTACCATTTTAAAAATTACTTTTAAGGTATTGTAACATCATATACTCCCCCATACTTTCCCATTAAAATTCCTCCTAACCAGGTAGGGGTTCTGCTAGAATGTACCAGAGACCTGGGAGGTGACAGATGCTCAGGACTCAAAGGGAGGGATCTTAGATGAAAATGTCCAACAATACACAGAAGCCAGGGACTCCTGCAGAAAAGGACTGCCTAGTTTGGCCTCAGTAAGAGAAGATGCAACTAACCCTTTACAGACTTGGGGCCCCAGGGAACGGGGAGGCCTAGTGGGGTGAGAGTGGGGGTTGGAACATCCTCTTGGAGATGAGGGAGGATGAATGGCATGAGGAACTGTCCAGTGGGCAGACCTGGAGGGAGATAATGACTGGACTGTATAAAAAAATAGATTAAAGATAATTTAAAACTTTCTCCTAGCCTCCATTCCCTTCTAAATACTGTAGCTAATCTTTTCAGTGAATTTGCATAACCTTGTCTATAGAAATATATTGTCACTAGTATCTTTGTAAGTTACTTGCTAAGTATATTTATGAAATCAAAGTACAAGAAATGAAGTAGAAAAGTACCACTAGATGAAATACTATTGAACAAAAATTTAAGAAATGGAAGCATAAAACATGCATGTATAAACCATGACTTTTATAGCAGGAGAATTACATTTATTTTCCTTTCTATGAGAATTGCAAGTAGATTGTCATTACTTTCCAACTATACAATTGAATGTATATTCTACATAAAAGGCAACATTGGAGTTATTTAGCATAAAAAGATATGCGATGGCCAAATTTAAATCCAAAGAACTATTGAATACTGAATGACTGTAATTATATGATCATACCTACTATAAAAGTTATCCAGAGCAGCAGGGGCTACAAAAGTTTAAAAGAAAAGATAAATAGTTCTTAGGAATGTGGTCCCATCTCAGGAACAAGGAGAATTTTGAGCAACCAGTGTCTGATGGAGCTTCTGAAGGTTAATACTGGCTTTGAAGATAATTATAACCTTGACTAGGTATTATTAAAGTTGAAATTTTAATTACATTGATTACAAGACAAGTGTTCTAAGATGTGTTTATTTTGTGTATTCATGTTCATTTGCATATATATTTATAGACAAAGGTATCAGAAAAGAGTATCAGATACCATGGAACTGTAGTTAGAGAAATTCTAAGCAGCCAGTTAGATGCTGAGAACTAAACCCAGGTCCTCTAAAATAGAAGCCAGGATTTTTAATTTTTATTATTATTATTATTAATTTTATTCATTAACATTTCAAAAGATATCCTGGTTCCTGGATACCCCCGACCACAAATCTCCCCATTTCATACATCTCTTCCCCCTCCCCTCTGCCTCTATGAGGGTTCTTTCACCCACTCACTCAAATTTTTTTTAAAGTCTTTTATATAACCAGCATTATTCCACAGAAGGGGTCTACCTTTCCTGAGGTACTGCAATACCAGGTCACTACGTGGAGTGGATAGAGCCAGCTCCTATTTCAACTCCTAATTCCAAAATCCATTTAATATATTGTCCTTGGATAGAGGACATATCTAAGAACAGATACTATACTTGATCTTAGCCAAGAAGCAATTCACCTAAAATTGTTAACCTATGTTAACAATTTTTAAATGTTAAATGTTCCTGTCCAAAGGAAAGACAGAGACAAAACATGGAACAGAGACTGAAGAAAAGGCCATCCAGAGACCACCTCACCTAATGATCCATATCATCTGTAGACAAAAAAAATCACCTACACTATTGCTGATGCCAAGAAGTGCTTGCTGACAGGAGTCTGATATGGCTGTTCCCTGAGAGGTTCTACCAGCACTTGACTAATACAGATGCAAATACTCACAGCCAACCATCAGACTGATTCTGGAGACCCCAATGGAAGAGCAAGGGAAAGAAGTGAAGGAGCTCAAGGGAATGGCAAGCCCATTAGAAGAACAGTATCAGCTAACCAGACCACCCAGAGCTTCTAGGGACTAAGCAGCCAATACTTTTAACCTGTGCCAATTTTTCAACTGCAGAACAGGTGATTTAAATGTGCACTGAAATAAACTATTCTAAATTGAATAAACTTATACATAATTGTGTAAACTAAGTTTAATCTAGAAAAATTCCCAATATATCATTTTGTGATGTAAATGAGGTAATCAATCTCTATCAAAAAGTAAACACCATAACTTCCTAAATTTATTATCTCATGCAGGACTCATTTTAAATTTTAGGAAATAGATTACCAGAACAAATTATCTGAGGGACATGAATGGGGAAAATATTCTTGTTTTAACTATAAAATGTGGTAGCACTTTAATGCTCTAGACTAATTAATAATGTAATAAAGGAAAATATGTTCTACAAAACACTGCTCATATTTTAACATAATAAGAATAGAATATGGAAACATAAAGTAACATTTGTATTTTGATATCAGTAGAATAATAAAGATCCTGAACACATATAAAAATGATACATGTTTGAGAAAATGGAAAAGCTAAGTAATAATGATTGTCTACAAGTATGAAATTATCGTAGACTATCCAACAAGTTCATACAACTATGACATCAGTCAAAAATGTTTCTACAGATAGTGAGAATATATAATTGAGTAGCAAACTGCTACTTATAGCCAAAAATAGAAGACAAATAAAATATATATATTTATAATTATGGTTAGTAGCATTGGACTTCCTGAAGTCATGCTTTAGAAATGGGCCCCACATTAAAATTTCATAATTCTTCAAATGCCACAGAATAATGTTCTTATGTCCAGTCATCCCAAATCTCAATATAAAATATAACTGCAAGGTTTTCATGAGCCAAATAACCTTTTTAAAGAATTATAAATCATTATTAAAATTTTAAATCAGAATTTAGACAATGGAGTTTTAAAACTATGCTTCAGTTTTCTGATTCATTTTCACATGTGCTTTTGTCCATAATCTTCCCCTCTATATTAATGAGATTATATTCTGAATCAGTACTCTAAATTTCTCTGAAAATTTAGAGTCCTAAATTTCATTTTAGGAAAAAAAATGTCTTACCAACAAGTTTTAACTTCATTATTTTCTAAACCATTATAATGAAATTGTTTCTGTTGTCAAAATGAAGGTTTATTTTGTTTAAAACACTTAACTTTTTGTAAGAAGTCATGTATTCTTGTTGATCCTTTGTTCTTGCTGAGATCATTAGCTGTGAAAGTGAGCAGACGTGAACAGGCTAAATGTCTACTTCTCTTCATCACAGTACAGTCTTTGTAATGAGCAGTTTCAGAGCTGTGCATGCTCTCAGCCACAGCATAGTCATATTTGTAGACAATAGGTAAAGGTACTTATTGTCCAAAAATACACTACATAATAAAATGCCATCAATTTTGCAGAGAATTTTCTTTCTTTCTTTCTTTCTTTCTTTCTTTCTTTCTTTCTCTCTTTCTTTCTTTCTTTCTTTCTTTCTTTCTTTCTCTCTCTCTCTCTCTCTCTCTCTCTCTCTCCCTTCCTTCCTTCCTTCCTTCCTTCCTTCCTTCCTTCCTTCCTTCCTTCCTTCCTTCCTTCCTTTCTTTCTTTCTTTCTTTCTTTCTTTCTTTCTTTCTTTCTTACTTTTCTTTTTTGGTTTTTCGAGACAGGGTTTCTCTGTGTAGCCCTGGCTGTCCTGGAACTCACTCTGTAGACCAGGCCAGCCTCGAACTCAGAAATCTGCCTGCCTCTGCCTCCCAAGTGCTGGGATTAAAGGCGTGCACAACCACCGCCCAGTTCAAAGTGTTTAGATTGTTCAGTGTTTAGAACTCAGTTGGATTTGAACAAATGATATTATTTTCTATACCTGATTGTTTAAAATTGTTTAAAGTTGGCCGGGCAGTGGTTCAAAGTGTTTAGATTGTTCGGTGTTTAGAACTCAGTTGGATTTGAACAAATAATATTTTTTTCTATACCTGATTGTTTAAAATTGTTTTAAGTGGGCTGGGCACTGGTGGCGCACGCCTTTAATCCCAGAACTTGGGAGGCAGAGGCAGGCGGATTTCTGAGTTCGAGGCCAGCCTGGTCTACAGAATGAGTTACAGGACAGCCAGGGCTACACAGAGAAACCCTGTCTCGAAAAACAAAAAAAAAAATTGTTTTAAGTGTATCTTTTATTTTCAATGGATTTTTTTTTATTGTTTGTTTTCAAGACACTTGAGTATAATAGAAACAACCACACATAAACACACACACACAAACACGAATTTAGGCTTCCATTTGACTTGCTTATGGAATTGAAATAGGTAACTCATTAGCATAGAGTGTTTTTTTCTCTCACACTTTTATCTCTTTCTGCAACCTCAGAGCACTTAAAGTGTCTTAGTTTGAAAACACTCTTTATCATTGTACTATACAAATGACGCTTTTGTTTTATTTGGTTTTGTCAATCCCTGTGGACCAAGCCAACCAAAAATCCACTATGTATACCAGGCTGGCCTTGAATTTGGGTTATTACTGCCTCAGAATTGGAAGTCTGTTAGCTACCACACTTGGCTTAGAAGATTATTAAAAAGATAGATGGTAGGTAGATAAATAGATAGATAGATAGATAGATAGATTATAGATAGATAGATAGATAGATAGATAGATAGATAGATAGATAGATACTTCCACAGGTATCTTTATTTCTACAATACAATAGATACCTCAGAAAATTCTAAGAATATGTAGATGTCCTAGTCCCTTTTAAACCTGGCTTCTGACTTCCATTTTGATTCTGACTTTTTTTCCTATGAACATCATTTTGGAAGTAAATTAATTAAATCAGGACCAGATGAGGAGGCATACACCTGTTAATCTAAGGCTTACAAAGGTGAGGCAAGAAGATCCTGATGTCAGACCATTTAGTGCTGCATAGCAAGACTCTAAAATGAGAGTGGAGTATCCCCCAGGTTTCCTTCAGAAAAGGTCACACACACTTCAGCAATTCTCAGGATTGGTTTATCACCTTGGTTGCTTTTTTTCTTAACCTTTCCTCCTCATTCCTTACATGCTGCCACGTGCCTTACCTTTTCAGCAGTTCATGCCCCTCAGCAGGAGGTTTTGCAGATACAATTCCTCTTTTTTTTTAAAGAATGCACAGATGAGAGGTAAACTCTGGAGGATCCTAACTTTTGCAGACACCAGGACTTTACAGCATGCCCTTTCTCCATCCTTCTATTCCTAGAATCTCCCCAAGCATATTTTCAAAGTGATACACCCCTCTAATGTTATGAGTACTTTTTCTCTTAGATTCTTTGTTGTTTAATATTTGAACTCTGTATCTTGGCATCTAGTGGCAATATCCCTTAACCTTCCATTTTACAATAGAAATAGATTTACCCTAATTATAAAAGTTTTCTCAGTATATATTCTTTTGGTATAGCTGAAATTCTATCCTTAAAACTGCAAGATTTGTTTTCATAGAACATTATTCTCTGTGCTAGAAATCTATGTGTATACGTGTATGTTTCTTCACTTGTGGAAAGATGTCCACATTTAGAGTTAAACAAACATTTTTCTTTTTAATTACTTGATAATATATCTAGCTTTTTCTTTGTTATATATAAAAAATAATAGTGCCTTAAATCTTGTTTATTTTTCTGTAATGTGGGTATTGTGAATCAGTTGTATTTCCTCCAGTTTTAAAATGTTGGCATACATCGTCCTTATATGGTGAAAACTAGAGTTAGGGCTTGTAGGAAGGGATGAAGGTCAGGAAGGACAAGTGTCATGAATGGAATTTATGCTGTTATAATGGATGCCACAGAAAGGTCCTTCATGCCTTTTATCATAAAACACACACTGAGAGGATAGAAATTTAAACCCAGAAGTTACATATGATAGACTTAGTATCTGGATGACTGGATGACTGGACTTTCAACCTCCAGAAGTCTCAGAGTCTCAGTCTCTCTCTCTCTCTCTCTCTCTCTCTCTCTCTCTCTCTCTCTCTCTCTCTCTCTCTCTCTCTCTCTCTCTCTCTCCCTCCCTCCCTCCCTCCCTCCCTCCCTCCCTCCCTCCCTCCCTCCCTCCTCCCGTGTGGTGTGTGTGTGTGTGTGTGTGTGTGTGTATGTGTGTGTAATATATATATATCCGTCTGTTGTTGTCTGTTAGTTTATGAGACTTGCTAGGGCAGTACCAGCAGCCTTTTGCAGAGTGACTTTAAAAATAAAATTTTAACTATATTAATTTCCTTTAGAATATCTATTTCTACTCTAATATTTTCTTGCCATTATATATTAGGGAAAACATGGATTATACAAGGAAACTTATAATGAACAGAAATATATTTTTCACAAAACTAAAGGATGATATGTACAAATCAAGGTGGTCGCAAATTAAGTTTCCTGCAGGGGACTGCATTCTCCAGAAAGAGAAACCACCTGCATGTTCACACAGGTCAATGGTAAAAGGCAAGCAAGCCACTGAACAGTGCATGAGATCTCTCCTTTTTAAAACATTTTATTGATTCACTGTGAATTTCATACCATATACCCCAGTCCCACTCAGCTCCCCATCACTCCATATCTGCCCTCCACCCTTGCAACTTGCCGTCTAAAAGAAAACAGATATAATAATAATAATAATAATAATAATAATAATAATATCTCATGTGGAAGCTGGGGCATGTCACATCCTTTGCCCCGACAGCTTTACCTGTAAATGTTCATTGCAATGAGTCATTGGACTGATTCGATGCCTCTGGCATCTGCTACACTATCAATACAGGATCCTTACTGGGACTTCTCTCAGATACTTCGTTGTTGCACTATGTCGTGGAGATCCTACAGCTTTGGTTCAGCGGGACCAGCCCCTTCATGCACTCTAGCAGTTCATAGATAAGGTGTAGCAGTACCCAGTTAAATACTCAAATTTATCCCAGTGGCAGCAGCACATTCCTCGCTACCAACCCCAATGTTCTGGGTCCCCGAATCAAAGATCTCTCTCTCTCTCTCTCTCTCTCTCTCTCTCTCTCTCTCTCTCTCT